>NC_090728.1:87786525-87839025 GCF_036898095.1 Palaemon carinicauda
TATTTATTTGGAAATAAAGTATTATTATTATTATTATTCTGCGGAACTGCACTCCCTACGGTAGCAGAGTGGATTGGAGTCGCTACCTTGTTTGGAGCTGTGGGCGTTTTTATCCTGCCCCAAAGAGAGTGAGAATTCATATATTTTTTTTTTTTCTTGATAATTATCTAATTGTTAGTCTCTCTCTCTCATTGAGTGTGGGGTGATAAATATTCAAATGTTAAGACTCACTCTCGTTGAGAGAGTGGTGTTTCCCATTGGGGAATTTCTGATTAATATTAAGCCCTGTCTCGATGTGTGCCTTTTTAGGCATTAATGTTCAATGGTTAAGTGTTAATTGTCATTTAAGTGTTAGCTGTTAATAGTTAGTGTTAAGTTGTTAATTCAAATTGTTAGGTAGTCACAAGGTTGATTATCCTAAAAATTGTTGTTAATAAATATTGTTAAGTTTTCCCAAGTGTTTTCATTTCCACTGACCAATTTTTATGCCTGATATCATCATTCACTTGTTTAGCATTCATGACAAAAGCAGGGCAATAGACATCATAAACCTATACTTTCAAAAGGCTTTTGACAAAGTTCCTCATAAAAAATTAATGGTCAAAATTAGAGCACTAGGCATCATCAATGAGCCAGCTGAATGGATTGAAGATTAGTCTGGCTAACAAACTAAAAACAGAGTTGTAATCAATGGAGAAGCTTTAGAGTAGGCTGCTGTTACAAGCGCAGTACTCAAGGATCCGTCCTTGGCTCATTACTATTTCTATGACAGATTTAGGATCAACGAGTAGAATAACCAAATATGGCAAAGATACTAAACTAGGCATAAATATTGCAAACTCGGAACTTAGAATCCTTAAGAGGGGATCTAATGAATCTAGGAGAATGGACCCGAAAATGGCAAATACCTGTCAACTGTGGGGAAATGTAAAATTATGCACATAGGTTATACTAAACCACAATCAGATTATTTGGTAATGAGATAGAAAGACCAGGAGTAAAATACCTGTATTATTACAAGCAAGGATTTGAAGTTCACCAAACAGAGCATAAAAGCTGAAAAGAAAGCACAAAAACTAAAAGGTTACATAAAGAGACAATTCAAATTCAGAAACACAGACACTTCTACAGCTGTACACATCACTAGTAAAACCTCATTTAGAATATGTAGTCCAATTCTGGGCTCCAAGTATTTAGAAGGATATAGATAGACTGGAAGCAGTACAAGCTAGGGCCATCAAACTAGCTCCAACACTAAGGCAATTTGGATAAAGACGGAGGATGGAACGTTTGAACTTATTTGATATACAAACATGATGACTACTAGGACAGTTAATAGAGGCATTCAAAATTCTTAAAGGAATAACAAATGCAGATTACAGCAATCTATTCATGATTAGCACAAATCAGTCCAGAGATAACCGATACAAATGAATTGGAAAGATACAACACCAATCAATGTGGCAATTTCTTTACATACAAAATAGCAAATACTTTGAATAGACTTCCAGTGGATGTAGTAAACAGTAACACAGTACACAAGTTCAAGAATAAGTTAGACAAGATCATAAGAACACTAAATGCATAAATTAAATCGCTCTACTAAAGAGCAAATGGAGTCTCCGCGGATGGACTAAAAGGTCTTCAAGACATCCCAAATCCTTGAAACTCCTTGTAACACACACACACACATTGTAACAAATGAAATTTTGTTTCTTTGCAAAGTCTCTATTGAATACTCACTGACTGAGTGATAATAAATAATTATTTAAGCTTTATAATCAAGCACCACAGAGCCAAAAACTATAAAATATTGTGCATCGGCAACATGAATGAAATGTGATTCAACAGTACAAGTAAATAAAATATGAAAAGTATTTCAAATAAAACTATTGAAATTACTTTGCTAATTGGAAAATGTTAGATCAAGTAATAATTGTTTCTTTTAATAAATATGAAATATCTTGATAATAAGGCAGCTATTTGATCCAAAATTTAAGGTTGACGGCAGACTTAGTACAGTTCATCAGCAAATTTGAATGTTAACAATGCGTAAGATTATAATTCGCTGTTTTAATTATAAATACGATATTAAAATGTGAATATTACATGCATTATTATTGGATACAGTTTTAAGTGAAAAAGTCAAATCAAAATCTGGTTTATTTCAAATATAGCTGTAATTTCTTACCACAGTAAATGGATATACACTGTACAGAGAGAGCTACAACCAGCTGGGTGAAAGAGATGGGTAGGGGCGCGAAGCACTCCCAGTGTAAAGGAGGGCTATTAGAGATCATCGCGCAGCGTGAATTTTATAGCGATTATGAGAATTTTTTATTTGATAGGTATTGCAGTTATGAGCGAAAAATTGAAGCCACGAAGCAAGATTCGCATATAAAAGAGATAAAAATATAAAAATGCGCAACTCGCGAGTCCAAGTTAGCTTGTTGGCCTGCTCGCCCCATCTCCCTAGATCTCTTGAAGCTGCCGCAGGTCTCGTATGACACTTCTGGACACTTCGCATATCCGCAAGGATTCCCATAGAAGATCTAAAGTTGCAAACACACTGGAAAAAGAAAAATTAAGACAGCCACTATTCTAAATTAAGACAGCCACTATTCTAGCCAGTGTCAAAGTCTTCTCATTGACGGCTACTATTAAGTGACTACGGGAAATTCAACGAGTATGCTAGGGGGGCTGGGCTTTCCCAGCTCCCAGTTGGCAACTACCGACCAGCTGTTCACACCTTATGAAATTATAACTGCCATGGTTTCCAGCTTCCTGTTATTGCCTATGTAAAGGACGAAGGTTTGTACATGTACCGAAACAAACATTAATTACATGCCGCATTAAAGATGAATCTTGGGAGGCATGAGGCATGGCCTAGTTTGCCCAGATTATTTTGTACACGACACACCATTGGCCGATAGAGGAGACACGACTAATCTGGGCATACTTCAGTACCCTGGTTGCAGCATCCCACATTGTTCCATTCACTTTCATCTTATGGACATGACATGGCTCTGCATCTTTGTGAATTTTAATTTGTGTACAAAATTGTGAATTTATTTCAACCCCTATGATGTCACACAGACATCGTATACCTTCTAAGGCTTCTGGCAGTGAACCCAAGCATCAGAGAAGATGCTAGCTATAATAAAAAAAGACAAGACTTCTCGATATGATTAAGAAAGGGAGAAAGTATGTGGATATAGGTCACAATTACTACATCAATGAAACTACAGTTTGCTATATCATAAAGGATAAAAAAAATATAAGGGAAACTGTAAATGCAACTTACAAGGCAGCCAAAGGGTGTTAACTTACAACAATAAGGCCATCATAAGAGGGTGAAAACTTCCTGAAACAAGGCCAATGTAATATGGAATTATGGAGTCTGAATCAGTGTTTTGGATCAGTGACTACAGTTAGAACATTGCTCTAGATACCAACACCATCTACAGTAGGGTCCCGAATTAAGCGTGTTCGAATTACACGATTCCCCTTTTCCGCGATCGCTATTTTTCAAAAATAAATTTTTTGTATCTGCGAGGCTGTTCAAAGTTCGCGAGTCAAGCACTACAAAATGTATCAAATCTATTGTCTTTTTAAGTATATTGGTAGCCCTAAATACGGTGATTTATAATAAATGTTACAAAACAATATTAACATTACATTTCATTAACATAATTTCATAATGAATAGCCTATTTAAGGATAAAATTCCACATCAACAATGAAATCAACTGTTAACTGTGCGAGTCCAGCTGACAAAATGTAAACAGAAATGTGGTTACGTTCTCGGCAATCTTTATCTTTCTCCAACCTTACGATAATTGTAATGGTAGTGTTAATGATGGTATATTAAAGCATTATTTTTGTTTAGTACAGTATATTTAAAAGCCTTATTTTTCCCTCTGGGCGTTCAAGGTTTTCACGAGTAGACTGGGTTCGTTTATCGGCAGTGAATAGCCTAAACTTCGGTAACGAGTCGTCAATATTTTGTCATATTTTAAACAGTATACATTTGATTTGCAAACATTGGTTTTGTAGAGTAGACGGTAAAATAAAATCTAGAGAGAGAGAGAGAGAGAGAGAGAGAGAGAGAGAGAGAGAGAGAGATTTGATGGCAGAAATCTCTCTCTCTCTCTCTCTCTCTCTCTCTCTCTCTCTCTCTCTCTCTCTCTCTCTCTCTCTCTCCGTAAGAAATAAAACCATAGTTCACATATGGCAACTTGAGTTTAAGAATGAAATTAACATGAATATTGTTAGTTGTGGCGATCAATTCCTCGCTTCAGGGGGTACACGAAACAAAAACACGACATTCAATTACAACAGCTGATTCTCTCTCTCTCTCTCTCTCTCTCTCTCTCTCTCTCTCTCCTCTCTCTCTCTCTCTCTCTCTCTCTCTCTCTCTCTCTCTCTCATTATACAATACTTACAAATGGATGAAGAAACCAAAATCGGTTTTCTTGAAGTGTCAATTAAATACAAAACGAAAAAATTATACCGTGTATACATCCATTTCAATCATAGCTTAAAATACGGTAACCGATTTCGTCCGCAAACCACTATTTTTTAGGAAACACCATTCTATTCCAGAAAATTTTTACTCTTTAAATGTCAATTGCGCTATAATAAAACATGTACTTATGTTGTTAAATTTCGGGTGTGTTTTAAAAATCGAGTATTGCTAACTTATTTTTGTTTTACTTTTGGCTGTGATCACATCAGCTGATGTCTAGCTTCCGCGCGAATACAATAACAAAGAATTGTTTACACCATTTCTTAACTTATTCAAACCATCTATACAGTTAATATTACATAAACACCAATGTGTTATAACCTATCATATTTATTGTTTAGTACTTTAAAACCATCCCTCTCTCTCTCTCTCTCTCTCTCTCTCTCTCTCTCTCTCTCTCTCTCTCTCTCTCTCTCTCTCTCTCTCTCTCACATCGAACGTTATAGCGGTAACCTAATTGTTCGGTGACTTTAAAAATAGGCCTAGTACTTTCTTCTTTTACCTTTTTTGCATATGGATCCATAATTGAGGTGGGTACAAGTTGACTTATAACTGAAGTTAGGAAAAGTATTTTGGATATGGAAAGGACAATTATCTTTCGTAACAGTTTAGAATTATCGTAAGTTATCACTCTGTCATTAGCGGCAGTTTGCTATTGTGGATTAAACGCATAAGGAAAAAAAAATTTCCAGCTTTGCTACGAATTTAGGAATTTATATGGATACGGTAAGTAAAATATTTGTAATAACAATGTTTACTAAATGTTTGTAATATCATTAGTTATGACTTAGATCATGTGTGTTTAATGCATTCGTTTGTTTATTATGATCGAAGATGGAGCGTAAACAAATGGAAGGTTTCCGTTTCAGGCGGCATCATAAAGAAAAACATTTCATAAATGGCATTCATTTCATTTATTTGAAAGTTCTAATAAAAAATAATTAGAACATTGGTAATAACAAATTCAACATATAATCTATACTTGGTAAAATTGCTGTCAATTCAAAAACACAGATGTATAAATGCGTCTGTTTCTTCGTTGTGATCAGAGATAAACGTAAACAAAACATTGGTTGTCGTTTTCTATTTTTCTATTGTGCTTTTTTAGCGTGTTTAGGAAACGCATGATATAAAATCGCCTTTATTTTGATAATTCTGGATTTTCAATCATACAACAAGCTAGTCTATAGAGTGATGGTTTTGCTATTCACCAGTTGTATTATACAATAGATATGACAAACATTAAAATTTGTCTGTATTTTGGGTTGTGTTATAACGGGAAATATATGGTGTTTACACCTATCCTGGTTGTAATTTTAACCATTTTTCAAGTTATTAGAACTTTAAAGTATATTAAATGTTTTATTTATTTACAAGAACAATTTGATATTATAAAGAAATACAGTAAAGTACAAAGAAAGTATTGGAAATGGCTAGTAAACACATTTGAATAGGCAAATTGCTGGTTGCCATGGCCGCAATGGAATTATTTGTTAGTTGTGTGTTTCGAAATTCGCGATTTTCCATTTACACGAGGTCATTAATCGACCAAATTCTCGCATAATTCGGGACCCTACTGTATTAGCCCAGGCAGCTGTATGTTCAAAGTTTACGGATGGCGGTGACCACGACCCAGAAAAGGATGGTTTTGGTAAACTTCAATCTTGAGTGTGTCCCTCTCCAAAGGGAAGCCTCTCTGCTGACAAACCCACTGCTGAGGAGTATGGAACGAGATGTCTAGGATCATTGTTGATGAAGGGGAATATTTGTGTGAACAAATTTTCAATATAGTTGAGACTGGCCTCTTGAAAAACGATGCCATCATGGACTTTCATTATGGATTTATGGCATACAAAGATTGCATCACAATTATGTGTAGAAAAGGTGCAGGGCCATCATGAACAAAAATATGAAACTGCTACTAGTGCACTGGACCACAAACACAAGGCACTGACATTGGATTGGTTTTACCAGTGCTTCATCAATCAACGTCAAGCTTTATCTCACCGAAAAAACACTAATTCAAAGGGGCTTCTAATGGGAAAGGTTGGAGGTCATGTCCTCAACAAGTCAAGTGAAGGCCCACAAATCTAATTCTTACTACCAAACAACACACAGCTGATTCTGCCAATGGATCAAAGTGTTATTAGGAACCTCTATCTTCAATGCCCATAAAGGAGATGAAGCATGAAACAATGCCTGCTGGAAGAAATCAGGGACATAAGCAATCTACGACTATAAAAGATCCTCTGACAATCTACCACTGTAGTAGATGAGGCAGTGAAGCAGGCAAAATTGCTAGGAGGAAATGGTTTCACCATTATGACTGATGATGTCAATAACCTGATCAGCCTCACTCCAATCCATTAATGGATGAAGGTCTACCATGAGCAAGTCAGCATGAGAGGATGAAGTAGTAGAACAAGAGGATCAAGGGGAAGAAAAAGGTAGCCTATAACTAGAAAGACGCTTTATTCTAGCAAAATCGGAAAAGTAACTTGAGATAATAGCTGAAGATTAGAACCGCTAAAAGATTCCTTAGTTTCAGTTCAGAAAGGCTACTGACAGACCCATTACAGTTCAAAAGAACCTCTTTATACAGAAGAAAAGGCAGCACTAAGAACTGCCCATCACTACGTTCCTCACCACTCTAACCAAAAAAGTAACACCTTCAGTGACAACGATGATGACCGAAATACTGCACCATCTGACAAGAGCCTGCTGAAGTGGTGATTTCAGAATGCCTCCTCTTTGCTTGCAGTACATTAATTTCATCATCATCACCTACATTGTTCAGTACTGCACTACCAATCCTCAATCAAGCTGTATCATCTTCACAGGTGAGTACATATAAAATCAATTTTTCATTTAATACGCTGGGACATCTAAAAGTGAACGAGTTTTATACTTGCTGTATTAGTGTAGAAAAGGTTTAATAAGTGGGGGGGTGGGAGAATTTAAATTAAATACATGAAAATAATAAAATATACTATACAAATTACAAAAAAAAATATACTATCGAGAGGTTTTTGGAACACCCACAATAGATGAGGGGCATACTTCAAGTACAGGGTTTTCCCTGGTTGCTCTACTATGGACTAATTTTAATAAGTCCTACTGTTCTTTCAAAAAATAAGGAATAGTAAGATGAGGCACTTTCAAGAAGAATTTGGATCATTAGATTGCAGCTCATAAAAGTAGATAAAAATAAAAAAATCTCGAAAGAAAAGCCCTACCTACCAATAAGAAATATCAAAAGAGTAACCTTGCAGTAGCTGCTATTGCTAACCAACTCTTATAACTAGATAGATAGATTAATGGGGAGAGGGTATTGATAATAAAAACAGTAATTTCCAGGCATTTACATTGACCATTTGGGTAGATTCCCCAATATGGAAAAAAAATCCCCGTTACCTGGTGACTACTAATCTTAACTTCTGAGAGACTACAATTGGAGATTATCTGTTAACCTAAGATTTTGTGTAGCAAGTTTAAAACCATGGTGCAAAGCAACACTTTGATCCTGTAAATATTTCAGATATGAAAAGTATATTTGCAAGTATATTTACAATGAACAAGATATAATAAGTTTATATGTTACAGTGTGGCCGCGGGGGCATAAAACAATTAGAATAGCGCCAACGTTATCCCTGCGTGTCGTAAGAGGCGACTAAAAGGGACGGGACGAGGGGGCTGGAAACCCCCTCTCCTGTATAGAAAATCCTGTGAGACAGCAACAGAGAGATGGAGCTGGGGGGAGAGTGACTGCTCCCCGCACTCTAGTTTTGGGGTGTTTGAATGTGCGTGGATGTAGTACGATAGAGAGTAAAAGATGTGAGATTGGAAGTATGTTTAGAAGTAGAAGGATGGATGTATTGGCCTAGTGTGAGACAAAGATGAAAGGAAAGGGTGAAGTGATGTTTGGTGAAATGTCTGGTAGAGTGTCTGGGATTGAAAGGGGAAGAGCGAGAGAGGGTGTGGCTTTATTGTTGAGTGAATGGATGACAGGTAAAGTAGTGGAATGGAAGGAGATATCATCTAGGTTAATGTGGGTAAGGGTTAGGTTGGGTAGGGAATGTTGGGCGTTTGTCAGTGCGTATGGGCCAGGTAGTGAGAAAAGTGAAGAAGAGCGGAATGAGTTCTGGAATGAATTAACTAGGTGTGTAGAAGGACTGGGTAGAAGGAATTATGTAGTTGTTATGGGTGACTTAAATGCTAGAGTGGGTGCTGGAGAGGTAGAAGGTGTCATTGGGAAATATGGCGTACCAGGTGAAAATGAGTGTGGTGAGAGACTGGTAGATATGTGTGTTGAACAAGAGATGGTAATAAGTGCTAGCTTTTTTAAAAAGAAAGATAAAAATAAGTATACATGGGTAAGAGTGGCAAATGGAAGAGTAGTAGAAAGGGCATTAATGGATTATGTGTTGATAACTAAAAGAATGTTTGGAAGATTGAAAGACGTGCACGTGTTTAGGGGTATGGCTAACGGTATGTCTGATCATTTTTTGGTGGAAGGAAAATTAGTTGTAGCAAAAGAGTGGGGGAATAGAGTAGGTGGATGTAAAAGGGAGCTAGTGAGGGTTGAAGAGCTAATAAAACCGGGGGTAAAAAGTAAATATCAGGAAAGGTTGAAAATGGCATATGACGAGGTGAGAGTAAGAGAAACTGGTAATTTAGAGGAGGAGTGGAAGTTAGCAAAAGAAAATTTTGTTGGGATTGCAAGTGATGTATGTGGCAAGAAGGTTGTTAGAGGCAGCATGAGGAAGGGCAGTGAATGGTGGAATGAAGGAGTGAAGGTAAAAGTGGAAGAGAAAAACAGGGCTTTTGAAGAATGCCAGAGTAATAGTATAGAGAAGTATGAAAAATATAGAGAGCAAAAGGTGGAAGTAAAGCGCAAGGTACGTGAGGCAAAGAGGGCAGCTGACCTGAGGTGGGGTCAGGGACTGGGTCAGTCATATGAAGAGAATAAGAAGAAGTTTTGGAAAGAAGTGAAGAGAGTAAGGAAGGCCGGCGCAAGAATTGAAGAGACAGTGAAAGATGGAAATGGAAGGTTGTTAAAAGGAGAGGAGGCAAGGAAAAGGTGGGCGGAATATTTTGAAAGTTTGCTGAATGTTGAGGATGATAGGGAGGCAGATATAATTGCAGTTCCAGGTGTTGAGGTGCCAGTGATGGGAGATTTGAATGAGAGAGAGATTACAATAGAGGAAGTGAGGAGAGCACTAGATGAAACGAGAGTAGGAAAAGCATCGGGTATGGATGGTGTGAAAGCTGAGATGTTGAAGGAAGGGGGTGTGACTGTACTTGAATGGTTGATGAGATTGTTTAATGTGTGTTTTGTGTTGTCAATGGTACCAGTAGATTGGGTCTGTGCATGTATTGTACCACTATATAAGGGTAAGGGAGATGTGCATGAGTGTTGTAATTCAAGAGGTATTAGTTTGTTGAGTGTAGTTGGAAAAGTGTATGGTAGAATACTGATTAATAGGATTAAGGATAAAACAGAGAATGCAATCTTGGAAGTACAGGGTGGTTTTAGAAGAGGTAGGGGTTGTATGAATCAGATTTTTACAGTTAGGCAGATATGCGAGAAATATTTAGCAAAAGGTAAGGAGGTGTATGTTGCGTTTATGGATCTGGAGAAAGCATATGATAGAGTTGATAGGGAAGCAATGTGGAATGTGATGAGGTTATATGGAGTTGGTGGAAGGTTGTTGCAAGCAGTGAAAAGTTTCTACACAGGTAGTAAAGCATGTGTTAGAATAGGAAATGAGGTGAGCGATTGGTTTCCGGTGAGAGTGGGGCTGAGACAGGGATGTGTGATGTCACCGTGGTTGTTTAACTTGTATGTTGATGGAGTGGTGAGAGAGGTGAATGCTAGAGTGCTTGGACGAGGATTAAAACTGGTAGGCGAGAATGATCATGAATGGGAGGTAAATCAGTTGTTGTTTGCGGATGATACTGTACTGGTAGCAGACACAGAAGAGAAGCTTGACCGACTAGTGACAGAATTTGGAAGGGTGTGTGAGAGAAGGAAGTTGAGAGTTAATGTGGGTAAGAGTAAGGTTATGAGATGTACGAGAAGGGAAGGTGGTGCAAGGTTGAATGTCATGTTGAATGGAGAGTTACTTGAGGAGGTGGATCAGTTTAAGTACTTGGGGTCTGTTGTTGCAGCAAATGGTGGAGTGGAAGCAGATGTACGTCAGAGAGTGAATGAAGGTTGCAAAGTGTTGGGGGCAGTTAAGGGAGTAGTAAAAAATAGAGGATTGGGCATGAATATAAAGAGAGTTCTATATGAGAAAGTGATTGTACCAACTGTGATGTATGGATCGGAGTTGTGGGGAATGAAAGTGATGGAGAGAGAGAAATTGAATGTGTTTGAGATGAAGTGTCTGAGGAGTATGGCTGGTGTATCTCGAGTAGATAGGGTTAGGAACGAAGTGGTGAGGGTGAGAACGGGTGTAAGAAATGAGTTAGCGGCTAGAGTGGATATGAATGTGTTGAGGTGGTTTGGCCATGTTGAGAGAATGGAAAATGGCTGTCTGCTAAAGAAGGTGATGAATGCAAGAGTTGATGGGAGAAGTACAAGAGGAAGGCCAAGGTTTGGGTGGATGGATGGTGTGAAGAAAGCTCTGGGTGATAGGAGGATAGATGTGAGAGAGGCAAGAGAGCGTGCTAGAAATAGGAATGAATGGCGAGCGATTGTGACGCAGTTCCGGTAGGCCCTGCTGCTTCCTCCGGTGCCTTAGATGACCGCGGAGGTAGCAGCAGTAGGGGACTCAGCAGTATGAAGCTTCATCTGTGGTGGAAATGTGGGAGGTTGGTCTGTGGCACCCTAGCAGTACCAGCTGAACTCGGCTGAGTCCCTGGTTAGGCTGGAGGAACGTAGAGAGTAGAGGTCCCCTTTTTGTTTTGTTTCTTGTTGTTGTCGGCTACCCCCCAAAATTGGGGGAAGTGCCTTTGGTATATGTATGTATGTGATGTTACAGTGCCATGGATGAACGAAATTTAATGTGAAGAAGAGATCAATGCTCATACTTATTACCCTAGAAAAGGAAATTAATACCAAATAGGTTCAACATAAATCCATGCATTCACTTGTGATGAAAAATATTCAAATAAAAAAGGTAACCTGGAAAGTGAATTTCAAGAAGAAAAGCTTATTCATAAGCTATTAAGACATTTGTACTTCAACTGTTCTGCTTTGCCAACAGGCTTTGGTTAATAGAAGGCAGTCAAAAATAGTTACAGTTCCTTTACAAGTTAAGCCGGAGGGCAACTTCATTACAGGTGATGTAAATCATGAAACTTGGCAACCTGTGTGAGACTTAAAAAAGAAATGCATCCAAAGTGGTTCATATGGAAGATATGAACCAAAGAAAGATCACAACTAGAAAGTTCCAATGACCAAGCAAAATGATGGGGGAACAGAATGGGATACTATTCCACTGAATGAGATTTTGGATCTACTTTTTGTTCAACCTACAGTACTTGGAAATATGTCTACCCCAACAGTAAATGTCATAGATGCCTAAAGGCAATAAAAGTTTCAATAGGTTTAGTAACCATTCCAATTCCCTCAGCTACAACTGTCATACTACTCTACTTCCCTGTATCGAATCTGATACTATGCCATCCTGTTTTTGCCTCTGACTACAAGGAAGATTTTAAAAGTTTTGATCTGTGAATTACCTCATTTTACTAGAAAAAATTCCTCCATATAAAAAAAAAATCTTTAAACATCAACAGCCATCTACAGAGGTTAAAACTGAAAAAAAAAAAATATATAATAAAATAATACTTACAATAGGAACATTTTCAGCAGTTTGCAGAAGTTCTACAAGATCCTCTGGCATGTCTGTAACAGCCTAGAAAAAAATAATACAGTATAAGCAATAGCAAAGATGCTATGTTTACTTGAAAGAAATTGATTAGTGTCAGTAAACCAAAAAAAAATGCTGGTATTTGAAGTCAATTTTCAAGATTTTTTTTTTTTAAATCTGCAGGTTTCCTATTATGCCTTAAACACGTGTAATAGTACAAAGCAGTTAAGGAAACAGGCTCATAAGTAGTTTAATTCTATCAAAGTAGTTTAGCAAAGATTATTTTCAAGTTAAGAGATAGGTCTTTTCACTTTTGTTATTGTAGCTAGCAAAATTTTGGTTTTTTTTTCTGTAAACCTACAATGTGAGACCTATCTAGAGTGAATTTTCTCTGGGAAAATATATTTATGAGACAAAATGTTCTAAAATTATAGGGAGAACAACATGTGCTGGCATATATAGTGTATACAGTTTTAGTCATTTACTTGCTAAAATGCCATGAAAAAATTCCTATTTGCTGTGGTCTATCACACTCCATATAGTCATTACAAATTATTACTATTACTAGAAAAGATACTACCCTAGTTGTAAAGCAGGATGCTATAAGCAAAAGGGCTCTAACATGGAAAAATAGCCAAGCGAGGAAAGGGAATAAGGAAATCAAAGTAAATGTGTGAAGTAATAAATAGAGCACAAAATATCTTGGGATCTATAAAAAACGTTAAAATAGACACAGGTAAACCATCAATTTTCTGGCACTCTTGGCTCCAAAGCCTTGCTGAATTAACCATTTTTCCAGACCATCCAATGTCACCTTAATAATAATTTAATAATTCAACAACACATCACTACCCCCATAAAATACTAAAAAATTCTTTCTATTCATTTTGACTGGTTACAGTATATAATTTTTAGGAAATATTTCACTCTAAATAATAGTAAAATACTACGATTCTATATGTAAAGTACCTTTATATTCATTATTAAGTAATTATGTAATTATATAATAATTCCATGATAGATAGTCGTCAAAAGATAAAACTACTAGTCAATAACAGAGCTTGTGTTATACAAAAATGTAAAGAAAATATCCATTTGTTTCCTTTGACACAAGAAGTCCACTATGATGGATAATTATAGGGCATCAGATAAACAAAAAACCTGATCTTCTAATGACAAAAGCAGATATTATGAGAGAGAGAGAGAGAGAGAGAGAGAGAGAAGAGAGAAAGAGAGAGAGAGAGAGAGAGAGAGAGAGAAAGAGAGAGAGAGAGAGAAAGAGAGAGAGAGAGAGAGAAGAGAGAGAGAGAGAAGAGAGAGAGAGAAAGAGAGAGAGAGAGAGAGAGAGAGAGAGAGAGAGAGAGAGAGAGAGAGAGAAGAGAGAGAGAGAGAGAGAGAGAGAGAGAGAGAGAGAGAGAGAGAGGAAAGAGAGAGAGAAGAGAGAGAGAGAGAGAGAGAGAGAGAGAGAAGAGAGAGAGAGAAAGAGAGAGAGAGAGAGAGAGAGAGAGAGAGAGAGAGAGAGAAGAGGAGAGAGAGAAAGAGAGAGAGAGAGAGAGAGAGAGAGAGAGAGAAGAGAGAGAGAGAGAGAGAGAGAGAGAGAGAGAGAGTCTTTTGTATTTCAGTGGCTTGGAAATAGGAAATATGTAAGTCACTTGTGTCAAATACTGGGTTAAATTTTCAATAAACAGAACATATTATAATAGGCAAACTTCCACTAGCAAAAACAATGGACAATACCCATATGCAATATATTATATAAAGCAGACATGAAAATTTGATATTTTTTAGGAAATTATACAACAGTTTGAATAAAATACGGAATGATATAAGAAAAAATAAATCTAGTCTGTCATTGCATTTACAGCTATCCGGGTTAAAAACGTGTTCATTGTTACCGATATTGAGGAAATATCCTAAGATCTATGAAATGCATGTAAACATAGGAATCAGGATAGTGTATTTGGTTAATGAAAAAGTAAACCATATTTTACAAAAATTACCTAAAGAATTTTAAGAAAATCAGATTTTGTCCAGATTAAAGAGGTGTCGGACAATCAGTTGCCGGAAAATAGGTGGTACAGTTGTATGTAATATAACTATGAGGGCCTACTCATGTCAGCCAGTTGAACATAAAAACCTTGAACTTGAGAATTTCCACCGATTCAATTGCCTGATAAGATCATTCCACAATCTGATCACAGCTGGAATAAAAGCTATAATGCGTAGTATTGAGTCTTGTGTTGGAAAAGTAATACTGTTAGAACTAACTGCATAAACTGTACCTAGTACTACGTACAGGATGGGAAAATCTGAATAAAAAGGATGGTCAAAATTCCAAATAATCTCATGAAACATGCATAAAGAACAAAATGAACGACTGTGCCAGAGTAATAAAAATATCAAGAATAAGAAATCTAATAAACTACAAACTTTTGTCCAACAAATTAAGATGAGAATTAGCAACTGAAAACTAGACAGAAGAACAATACTCCGAAGATAAATTATAATGAAAGTAACAAATACCTCTGGAATAGATTGATCACCAAAACTGAAAAGATCCTCAATAAGCCAATGTTTTGTACAATTGAAGAAACAGACCTAAGGTGTTTCTCAAAAGTAAAATTACACTTCAAATTTTAAAGGAGTCTTAAATTGTTGAAGAAACCTTAGCAATACATTCAATCAGATTTGAGTTTTACTATGGTTCAACTCTCAAGACCCATAAATTGCACCAGGCACTAATTTTAGCTCGATCTCTATCCAAGGGATTCAGTAACCCCAGTTTTACATTCAGGAGAAGGAACTGACGCAAAGAATAACATTGTCTGCATATGCAACAAACTTGTTTTCTAGGCCAAACCAACAAATGTGTAGACAGTATGAAAAGTAATGGGCCAACATCACTACCCTGAAAAAGACCAGCTATCACATTAATGTACTCACTATTGTACCCATCAATAACTGCAATCTATTACTTAAAAAGTCAATAATGATGTTAAGACCTATTATTTCCTTCCATTTGTTTTCAGGTTAAAAAAATAAGGACTTCATGATTAATACAGTCAATGGAAGAACTAAAATCACGGCCAATCATACAAACTTACAGACCACAAACTACAGATTTCTGCACAGCATTGGAAATTGTGAGAAGGGCATCACATGCTCCAAGGCATTTGCTAAAGTCAAATTGAAAACTAGGGAACAGATTATTACCTTCAGCATACCCATTTACATGTTTTTCCAAGACTTTCAAAAACTTTGGATATGAGTAGTAATCTGCAGGAATAGAGTTACCACAAAGGCATTCACATAATGGAGTAACATTACCAATTTTCCAACAAATGCAAAAAGAATCTCTACTTGCTAACTTGTGGAAAGAGTAACAATTTATAAGTTAAGAAATCGGTGGTCTTTCTGAAAACTGAGGAAAAATACCATTTGGGTCTACACCTATATAACTGAGGTTCACCAAGTTTTAATTTCATGAGACCAGGCTTGTAATAAGCTTCACTTATGATTTGCTCATTACCCGATTCAAAGGCAACATCTAGTAAGCCATAGCAAGCAATAGGAGAAATGACAAATATGAAAGTAATTTTTATTTTTTCTATCGATACAAACCTGAAGCTATTTATAGGGATTATATTTCGGTGAAGCTAGAAGATGAGCCATAAGACTTTAAGCGAGGTATAATCACCCGCCCGCTAGTTAGCAGGGGGGTAGAGATGTAGCCCGCTACCCCGCTCACTCACATACTGTACTAGTGTTGTGTTAGTCCTTTTGATTGCAGGTAGAACTTCTTGGGGGACAAGTGATGGCAAGTTAATCTGTATAGATAGCTACAGGTTTGTATTGTTAGGACAAAAACAAATTATTTCAAATTTGTCATTTGTTACAACACTAAATACAAAATCTTCGCTATTTTTATGGATGACTCACTCCTTAGGAGGGTGAAGTCCAAACCAACTGGCTTTGGTATCTGACCCAAAATTTTCTCTGAACTTGCTCCACACATAACAGGTAAAAACCCTTACACTTTGCTAAATTCCATACAACACATGGTCAGTGGCCTAAGCAATCTGTGTGTTTGTGATACTAGCAATGCAACTGATCTAGGTAAGAGCTCTCAAAGATAAAGGAATCTTAGAATGTACCATATATGTTACCCAATTCCACCTCGCTAGGGGTATGGGGACGTAACAAGTATTATTTCTATACTGGGTTAGACAAGGGAAATCATTTTACCTGCAGATAGGCGAGGCCAGCTTGCAGAGGACCATAGGTGCTGTTCCCCAAGGGAGGGGAAGATGAAAGAATGAGCCAGTTATCCTTAATCATTCATGCTAGACTAATCCAGGGTAATCTTTGCCTTCAACCATCTGCTACTTGTCCACCAAGGAGCCTGAGGTATTTAAACCACATGTTGTACAGCCACCATACGGTCAATCGAGAATGTCTCCATGTTCCTGTGGGTCACGTCTTGCAGGTAGTGGGCAGTGAAGATCGTTTGACACTTCCAAACGCCTGCCTGTAGTACCTGCGCCACAGTAGTTTCGTTTGAACGCTAAGGATGTTCCTATGCCCCCCAACATCAGGAGCTCTGGGTCGTCGTGGTGGAGGATCAGGATTCGGTGAAAAGTCCATGACCTTGCAAATCCAAGCAGAGATGGCATTCTTTGTGATCTTCCTCTTGACTTTCTCCATACTGACAAAGAGCACCGACACTTGAGGGAGAGCTTCCTAAGTTCTTTGACATAATATCTCAAAACTCCTTACTGGGTTAATTAACAGTTGATCTGGATCATTGGTTACAGAACTAAGACCCCCAATCCGGAAGGGCTGAAATCTATGATCCGCTACTTCCAGATTTTAAGTCTTAGCAATAAACTCGGGAACGAAGCTGAGAATTACCTTCCCCCATCCCCTTGAATTGGTGACATCATAGTTAAGACCATGAAGTTCGCTAACACTCTTGGCCGAGTATAAGGCGAGTAGGAACACAGTTTTCAAAGTTAGGTGGCCATCTTTTACCTGGCATAATGATTCAGGGTGCCCCCTTTACAGTGTAAAGGATGCAAACCCTGTTCCATGGAGGAGGTCTAACTTCTGACTGGGGACAAGTAAATTTGAAACTTCGTATGAGGAGAGAGCACTTAACGAGGAAGAAATATATTTTCCTTTCAGTTTAAAGGAGAGGCTCAATGCCAAACGGTAGCCTTCCACTGTCAAAACCGAGAGGAGCATTTCTTCCCGAAGGTAAACAACAAACTCCACTATTGTTGGGATAGTGGCATTGAGGGAAGAGATACCCCTTCCACAACACCAACCACAGAAGACAGTCCACTTGTCCTGGTAGACTGTAGCTAAGATCTTTGCAGGTATGCAGCCATCCTCTTAGCAACTTGTTGTGAAAAGCCTCTCAGAGAAGAGGTGCTGGGTAGTCTTCAGGCGTGAAGTTGTAGCGAAGCTACGGCTTTGTAGAAAATATTTGTGGGTGTTTGAGTAGATTGTGTCGTGGAGGGAATTCTCTTGGGATCTCCATCAGGAGTAGCATTAGGTCTGGGAACCACTCTGTGTGATGCCATAGCAGAGCTATGAGGGTCATAGAGAGGTGGCTGGATACTCTGGTCTTGTTGAGTACAGTAGTATTCCCAACAGACAGAATGGGGGAAAGTTGTAGACGTCGATGTTGTCCTTCCGTTGTTTGAATGCATCTCGCAAGAGAGGTTGGGGGTCCGGGACTGAGGAGCAGTACAGCATGAACCTTCAAGTTCAGGGACGTCGTGAACCAGTTCACAGTTGCAAAACCCCACAAAGTCAGGACTTTGTTGTCTACTAGATAATTCACAGACCACTTGGAGCCCACTATCTGAGTCGCTCTGCTCAGACTATCCGCGAGCACATACCGTTTTCATGGAATGAAATGGGCTGATAGGACACCGAGATGTCTTCTGTCCATTTTAGTATCTTTACTGCTAGATGGCGTAGGGGCTGTGAATAGGTACCCGCCTTGCTCAAGTACGCAAGCCACTACTGTGGTGCTGGCGCTCATCAATACCATGGAGTGACCTGCCAGAAACCGCTGGAGGGATACGTAAGGTGTCATCTTTAGAGATTTATATGCTGGTACCTTTCGGGCTCAGACCAGAGCCCGGAGGCTATGTGGTGCAGCATGTGGGTCCCTTACCATTCTTCTGAAGCATCTGAATAGAGCATCAATTCCAGAGGGAGAACAAGGTCGACCCCTTTGTGGAGGTTCTCGTCTGCAACCCACTACCTTGGGTCTATCTGCTGCTCCAGTCTCAAAGGGACTAGGATGTTGGAGGAATCGGACTGATTCCACTTGCACTTCAGCCGCCACTGGAGTGTGTGTCTTGAGGTGACAGTTGGGCACTAGATGGGCCAGAGATGATAGGTGACCAATGAGATGCAACCAATGATGAGCTGGCAGTTCTTCTTGTCTAAGGAAGGGGCTTACTACCTTTATCAACCTCTAACCTGTTGTCTGATGGAAAAACTTTCTGTATGTTGGTGTCGATGATCATACCGAGATATACCAGTCTTTGAGAGGAAGCAGAAATGACTTTGAGGTTTACCATGATCCCCAGGTCTTGGCAAAACACAAGGAATCTGTCTCGGTATTGAAGAAGAGTTACCACAGAGTCTTCAAGGATCAGCCCGTTGTCCAACCTTAGGAGATTGATGCCAATCCTATGAGCCAAAGATGACAGTAACGAACACTATTGAGAATACCCAAAGTGCTGTGACAAGACCAAAGCACAGTACCTTGAACTGGTATTGTGTATTGTTGAGTATGATCCCGAGATACTTCCTTGAAGACAATGGACCGAGATCTGGAAGTATGTATCCTTGAGATCTAGCGTGCACATGAAGTCCTGTGGTCTTACTATTTATCTGACAGTGTCTGCACGCTGAACAGAGTTTGTCAGACAAACTTGTATAGAACCGAGAGATCGATGACGGGTCTCCAGCCTCCAGACGCTTGTTTCACAAGAAAGAGTCAACTGAAGAAGTCTGGGGATCTGTCCTTGACATTCTGGAGAGTCCTTCAACATGTTCTAGACTTTGGCTCATTGGCCCTGCTCCTTTGCGGATCCCTTCACTTAGGAGCTCAACGAAACTGGATTCAGAGTCAACGGAGGCAGAGATTGAATGAACGGGACGTGATAACCTGACCGTATCACCGAGATTGTCCAGGGTTTGGCACCGTGCTACAACCACCTCTGCAGAGGTGTTGCAGGAATCCCCCAGTGGTGGAGAAGTGGGAGAATTGCCTGTCCTAGCGGATGTAGCATCAGCCGGTCCCTCTGCCTCCATGGGAGGGCTTAGAGCCTTTCTACTCCTTAGATGGAAAGGACTTTCTCGACACCTTCTTTGGATTGGTTGTAGTCGTTGATATCCTAGTCGGTGGCTGTTTCGATGTTTGAGGCTGCTGCTTCTGTGACGGAGGTGCACGATAGGGCCTGGATGTCAGGGCCCTATGAAGAAGGGAGTCCTGGTTCGATTTCCTCCATCGTTTCGCCACTCATTCGACGTCTTCCAGCCTGACCAGGAAGGACGGGACCCATCGAGAGTGGAGTTCCTTAATCTCATCAATTCTGAGTGTGGGACTTGTCAATGGAATCTTCATATTATCGCGTCTCTTCACCTAAGAATAACATTCAGCCACTGGTTAACTTCCTGGTGGGAGAGAAACTCAATGGTTCTGGTCCCCAACAAGAGAAAAGTTTCCATAAATCTCTTAAGAGTCCTTGGACCAATCCTCAGTTCTGACAAAGTGTCCCATGGATCCCAACCAAAGATCCAGCCACAAAGTAGCATACATGGCATACAGGCGTACTTCGCTATCTTCTCTATGTTCAGGATCTCCAATGCTGGGAAGGAGACCGAGTCTCTCCTACTCCTCTGGTGAGTACCTCTATGGAATGGTATAGAAACAAGGCCATCGAGATACTAGCACTGGAGTGTTATTGGATACTTTGACTGGCCAGACAGTAATACTTTGGATACCTCTCTCTGGTTACGGCTAATTTTTTCTTTGCCTGGACATAAACCGAATAGTCTGGCCTATTTTTTACACATTCTCGTCTTTCCTCATACACCTAACCAAACTGAAATTACCAAACGCTACTTCTTCGATCAAGGGGCTAATTACTGTACTGTAACTGTAATTGTAAGTGGCTACTTTCCTCTTAGTAAGGGTAGAACAGACTTTAGCTATGATAAGCAGCTCTTCTAGGAGATGGACACTCCAAAATCAAACCTTTGTTCTCTAGTCTTGGGAAGTGCCATAGCCTCTGTACTATGGTCTTCCACTGTCTTGGGTTAGATTTCTCTTGCTTGAGGGTACACATTTACCAAGAGGTTGTTTATTCCTTATCTGATTCTTTTATTTTTCAAAACCATCCTTACTGTTCGCCATTCAGTTTAAGTGGCTATCCTGGAGGGTATTTAGCCTTGCATGGTGTATCGGCTCCTCCATATTGACCAGTTTTTCCAACTTTTTTTTCTATAGTCTATGGGTTTGATCAATCACTTTATTTATATTTCTGTACATATTGTTCTTGTTATCATTCTTGTTAATTTGCTTTTTAAGCATGATGTATCTTTTTTATTACCATTAATTCTTATGCTCTCTGGAGACATTGAGCAAAATCTGGGACCAGTACGTCCTAGATTTCGTCAATGTCGTCTACTGTATTGCAATATTCGTGGGCTTCATGTAGATATTCAAGACCTTACAGTTATGTCCAGACAGTATGATATTCTTCTATGCTCAGAAACTTTAGTTTCTAATATGAGGCACTCATCTGAGCTTATAACTGGTTTTAAGAAGCCAATAATGTTGAAACGTGATGTCATCCCTAGGACAGGAGAATGAGTACCCTGCTTCTCATAAGTCCTGCGGTGAATGTGGATGTCATGAGATTCAGGTAATAAAAGTTTGTGGCAGGCATAACAACTTCTATTTGTGTTCGATCTACCGGAACAATGACATGGATGATTCTATCTTCAATTGTCTTCTTACCATTATGGCTAAGATACAAGATGATGATAGATAGGCCTCTTTTGTCTTTGTTTGTGATTTCAATGCTCACCATAGGGAGTGGTTAAATTCTGTTTCTCCTACCGATTGCCATGGCTTAGGAGCTTTAGACTTTACCTCTGAATCAAGGTGTGAGCAAATCATAAGTGAAGCTACTCGCAGGTATGGTAACTGCTTGGACCTCGTACACACCAACTCCCCTGGCGTTATAACAAGTAAGGTTGGTTCTCCAGTTGGGATATCTGATCATGCCTTGATTTCATTAGTAGTGAAGACTGAGCAGCCTGTCCCGATATATCTTACTCATGTAAGATTTATATGAAATCTCAAGCAGCCTGGAATGGGATTTTGCATGATCTTTTAGGCTTCAATTGGTCACAATTGTATAGTAGTGTTGATCCTGTAGTCCCTTTGAATGAGAATCTAGTCAACATAACGGACAGGTGTATCCCTTCTCGAGTACTAAGGTACCAAGTGAAGGACAGACCATGGTTCACTGATGATTGTAGACATACTTATTTGGAGAAGCAGGAGGCCTATCATCTTTGGAAGGGTAACAGATCAGATTTAACCTGAAATAACTATACTCGGCTTAAGAGCTTTTGCTCAGAGAGTTTATGCTTCAACTGAAAAAGAATATGATTTAACCATAAAAGAAACCCTTTCTGGCACACCCCCATGAGCATAAGTGGTGGACTACCCTTAAATCTGTGCTCTTTGGTGTTGATGCAACAGTTCCTCCTTTACTTAAACCAGATGGCTCTGTCAATCACTGTCCATAGGAAAAAGCGACCCTTTTGGGAGATGTGTTTGACAGCAAGCAGAGTAATGAGAAACTTGAACTTCCTCATTCCTGTTTTCCTGAGGCTAACCTAACTAGTTTAGCTTTTTGATCTCGTGAGATTAAAGCTCTGTTGATGGACCTTGATGCTTATGAATATGGAGGTGTATACTCAAATGATATTTTTCCTTTGTTTTTTATAAAGACGGGAGATATCTTAGCTCCCAAGTTATGTTTACTTGGCGCAAGTTAGCAAGAAGAGGAGCTTTTAGCACTTGTTCGAGAATTGGTAATATTACTCACTATGTAAATGTGTTTGTGGTAGCTCAAGTCCAACGGATTAGCACCCAACTTCCATAACTCCCATATTATCTAAAGTTTTTGAACGTCTTAATTGGTTTAGCTGAAGGTAATCATCTGCTCCCTAGTTTGTAATTTGGTTTTTGTAAAGGCCTTTGAGCATGTGATGCCCTTCTTATAATCTCCAATGCTGTACAGAAATCCCTTTATTGTGGTCACGAAGTTCGTATGATTGGCCTTGATTTTAGTGCTGGCTTTGACTGCGTTAATCATGAGGCCCTTGTTTTCAAACTCAAACAGTTGGGAGGTGATATCTGGTGTTCCTCAGGGTAGTGTTCTTGGCCCATTACTTTTCATACTATATACACACGACATGTGGTTTGGCCCAGAAAACAAGCTTGTTGCATATGCCGATGATGCTATTCTCTTTGCATCAATTCCATCACCTGAATGTAGATCAGGGATTGCTGAATCCCTTAGAGATCTAGCTAAAATTAGTGCATGGTGCAAATTATGGGGTATGAAGTTGAATCCTAACAAAACTTTTATTGCAAGTAGGTCAAGGACCGTGGCTCCTCAACATCCGGATCTCAGCATTGATAATGTTTCTTTAACTTTGTATGACAAAATTCTAGGTGTGATTCTCTACAGCAAATTTACTTTTGAGAATTATATAAGGTCTGTGCTTTCTTCAATTACACAAAACACTGGCTAATTGAGAAAGTCTTTCAAGATTTTTGGTGATCAATCTATTCTGAAGAAGTGTTTCAATTCTTTTATTTCACCTTGTTTCCAGCATTGTTCTCCTGTCTGGTCTTCAGCAGCAGATTCTCTCTTAATTTGTTCATTCCATTCCTGATCTAGATATTAATCTCTGGCACCGTTGTTTGGTTCATTATGCATGATGCATAAGATTTTTTATAATTCTGACCATCATTTACATTCAGATCTTCCCGGACAGATCCATCCTGTTCGTAATACTAGGTATGCAGTTAATTCTAACAGTCAAGCCTTCTCCATCATGAGGCTCAATACTACACAGTACTCATGAAGTTTTATTCCAGCTGTGGAATGATCTTCCTAATCGGTTAGTTGAATCAGTAGAACTTCAAAAGTTCAACGCCCAGCAAATGTTTTTATATTGAACAGGCTTACATAAGTCCTTTTATAGTTTATATATCAAATATCTATTTTAATGTTAATGTTTTTAAAATATTCTATTTCAATTTTCATTTCTTCTTATATCATTTATTTATTTCCTCACCTCACTGGGATATTTTTCCCTGTTGGAGACCTTGGGGTTATAGCATCTTGCTTTTCCAACTAGGGTTGTAGCTTAGCTAGTAATAATAATAATAATAATAATAATAATAATAATAATAATAACAATAATAATAATACTTCCTCTTCTTTGGAGGAATTTAGAGGATGAGCCCGCATGGAGGGAACTGAAGAAGCCAGGGATCTTGGAAAAAGCCTTCCTCTGGACATTTGTTAACCCCTTTGACCAGGGCAAAGCTGCACTGGCCTTGGGAGGTCTTCTATGCTATAAACTTGGTCAAAGACAGTACCCTTGCCCTCGTGAGGGTTCACTGTTAGGTCAGACAACCCATCAAAGGCCCTTATGCAGGCCAAGACCTGCCAGAAGGTGTGCTTTCATGAGCTGGCGAGGGACATTCACGAGCTGACCTGTGAGAAATTGGAACAGGAGAGCGACGATAAACGAGAAGGGTTGTGAAGGTTACGAGATAGCAAGTGATGATCCAGAGTTGGCAATCGACGCTTGCGCGCCGGCAGGCAGGCGAAAAAGCAATGGTGAATGTCGAGCAGCTGGCGAATGACGAGAAGCTAATAAATGATGAGAAGGCGAACGGCGAGAGGGCAAAAACCTGTAAGCTAGCGAACGATGAGCAGTTGGGGAGTGACGAGCAACTGGAGAATGACGAAAAGCTGGCAAACGATGAGTAGTCAGTGAACACTGGGGAGATGGCAAGTGACGAACATGGGCTGACCAATGACGAAAAGCTTGAGGGTGTCAGTCATGAGCTGGTGAAAACCGCAGAGTAGGTGAATGACGAGGTGTAGAGTGATGGTCAGGAGGAGGCGACTGACTATTACAAGAAGAATTATGACGATCACGAGATGATGAGTAACGGTCACCGGGTGACACGTGACGAGACGTCAATGGCGAACGTCCCAAAGGAGAGTGAGAAGATAGTCAGTTCTCAGGAGAGTTGGAGAGATTTCTCTAGACAGATGGAGAAGGAGAATGTCTGGAGGGACGGCGAGAACTGCACTCCCTTGACGCGGAAGAGAGATGACTCGTCGACAGCGGTGAGTTCCCTCTGCAAGGGAGACCTCCAAAGGGATGGGAGTCAGTGGAGTGGCAAGGCGACATCTGGAAGGTCTCAGGAACAGTGTCTCAGGGGAGGGCCACATTCACGAATAAGAGAAGTGGCCACCCGCAGGAGAAACCTGCCTCGGAGTTTGCTCCTCCCCCCGACGAAAGAGTTGGCTCAGCATGGGGTAGAGCACAGTCTTTGGCAACGGCAGCAGCTGCACATGACGGTGAAGGGCGAGACCCTTCGGCGGCAGGGGTGGAAGACACTCGAGGGTCTTGGAGCTCTGTACACATCGGTGTAGCGGAGGAAGCCAGTGTCCACTTCCATTCAGCGCCAAGTTGAAGTAGTTCTAATAATGCATCCAACAGGGGGACAGTCCTTCCCAGCAAAGGCCAAACCTGTAAAACATCAGAGAAAGAAAAAGTTCTATCCAAGGGAATGGGCAGAGCTGCTTCTCTAAGGGAAGCAGTCCTGTCCTTGAACCCTGGGGTTGACCTGGTATTAATTGGTCTACATTCCTGCTTGATCATTCCCCAGAGGAGACCGATGGAGCAGGAGCTTTGGGAAGAGATCGTGGGTCAAGGAAGAAGCGAGAGATTTCTTTGACTTCAAGGAAGACCCTGAAGGTGAAGAATCTCTCTTAGACTTCTTGTGCCGTCTCCCAAATCTCCCCCACTGGGAGGAAGACCCCTCTCGGCATACAAGACAGGGGTTGTCCTGGTCCCAGCGCTGCCCTTAGCAGGATTGACACAAGAAACATGGGTTCTGGACACGTCAGCATAATGGACGGCAAAAGAAAAAAATCACATCTGTATGGAAAAAGCAAAAAAGGAATAAATCAAATGGCAAGTTAAGTTGCCAGGCAGAGAGTGACAATGGACGACAATGTCGATTCTCCACTGAGCCAAAAGCAAAAGTGATAACGCAACACTAGTGCGCGAGTGAGTAGGGTAGCAGTCTGTCCACACACACCCCCCCCCAAAAAAAAACCAGCGGGTGGGTAGTTATACCTCACTAAATGTCTTTTGGTTTGTCTTCCAGCTAGACCAAAAGTATAATTCCTATTAATTGCAAAGGGTTTAAATTTAGTGGCAGAACAAACAGAATTCAACCACTCTATGGTCAGCATTGAAATCAATCACCAACATGCATAAAGCATAAAAGAACTGTATTTCAATAAGTAATTCAATACAGTTTACCTTTATTCACAAAAATCTAACCTTGAAAAGGATTAACCAAGTCACCTGGATTTAGTTATTACTGTACTACTATTCAGTGCTGCTAATTGATGACAACTAGCCAGCTATCAACAGAAACCCATCACTCATTCACAAGTTACATAATAATTGAACTTTAATACTAGTGTTGATACTAATTGTGTACGATATTCTTCAAAGTCAGCTTTGATTTCACAAAAGCAACAATTAAAAAACTGCAATAAGTTGAAAATGTGTTACGGGGCTTGTCATAAAAAAAACTTATATAAAGGTCTAAGGTTTAAAAAAAAAAAAAAAAAATTCATAAAGTGCACAGACTGATTGATCAAATTCAAGATTATCTGCTTTATTTATTTAAAAGTTAAAAATCATTATTGAAATGAGATTAATCTTGCAACCTTGTGACTATCTTATCTTTAAAAAGGGCACATACGGGTGCATATAAATCTCAAATATATTCCTAAATAGATTTAGGAAATCTCAAATGTGTAATTGGAGACTCGGTGTGCTCATTATTAAGAACACTATAAAAATTTTGTAAAACTTTAACACTGCAGTATTTATACAGCAAAGAACTTCAGTGGAAGGAAGTTAAAGCAGTAGTAAAAAAACAAATTAGTTTCACCATAAACATAAGACTAATACTGTTCAACATTCATATGTAAATGGATTTGAAAATAAGGATATACTGTACTGTATTTCACTTACATCTTCAAACCAAACAATTGGGAACATCATCTCTCTTAGCCCAGCAGCAGGTTTGATCTCTGGCACACTTGCAACAGCAATGTTTATTTGCAAACGAGCCTCAGCCTTGATTGGCGTTCCAGTGCGCTGAAAAAAATAAGTTCGCTTTTATATTCATAAGCTAAATTATATACTGTAGTTATTCAAATAAACGTTACCTATACGGAAAACTATTACCAGGGGACAGTCATATTAAAACCTCTGTACAATAAAAATTAAATGAGTGGACCAACTATAGTACAGTATAATGAACACTGCTGCCCATTTCTAGAATGTTTGTGCGACAAGCACAGGCCTGGGTGGCAATGTATGCAAGTTTTGAATTCTAAAAAATATTACAAATATATCAAGCTAAAACGTCTTAACATTTAGAGGCTGGCATAAATGATTTGTTCATACACTTAAGATTAATTAATTTCATTTAAAAAGTAAAAAAGAAAAAGAAAAACATTTGCTTACAGGTCTTTGTCCAATACTAATTAATCAGTAATAAGCTGAGCATTAGAAAGAACATACAATGTACAGTACAGGGGTCTACACGAAACACATACAAGCCCCCATTCACAAAAAAAAAAGGTGAGGCGAGGAAAGTTACTACATATCTATAATAGGGGCTTAGAATTCAACAATTGAATTGACAACCTACAAAAACCAACATAACTGGAAAGTATTGAACAAAATAGAAAAATTACATAACCAGGGTGCATTATACAGTACTAGAAACCCATTATGATGGGAAAGAGAAGACTGAATAACGGAGAGAATATTCATAGTAGTAAAAAAGTGGCATACTGAGAAGTGAAATCAAAATGACAACTTGAATTAAAGTTAACAACGAGTAATCACAATATGGTAACCCTGAACGGGTGGAGGTGACGATCATTGCCTTAAAAAGATTATCCAATAAGCAAAGATCTGCAACAAACAAAAATGAATAAAAATAATGCATGAAAATGAAAGGAAATTGTTAATTAATAAGTTTGCAATGTGGGAAACGTCAGTCACTATCAGGATTAGTTGTCAATTCTATTATTATTATTTGCTAAGCTACAACCCTAGCTGGAAAAGCAGAATGCTATAAGCCCAGGGGCCCCAACAGGGAAAATAGCCCAGTGAGGAAAGGAAACAAGGAAAAATAAAATATTTTAAGAAGAGTAACATTAAAATAAATATCCCCACCAATGCCAGCTCTTTCGACAATATCGGTTTGGTTCACACCTTGCTCCGAAGAAGCAGGTTTCTCCTCCTATGTCCAACTATACATGTAATCTTTATGCCATTTTCTTGCCTTATCTCACTCCCCCTCCTCAAGTCCTAAACTCCTTCATGCTCTCTGAAGTACTCTTACCAGCATCAGCCAAAGTTATCTTCTGAGAGTCTTTGGAAGTGTTCTTTGTAAAGATTTGACCGTATGCTCTGCATAGAAATATGATCGCTATTGGTCGAGTCAAGTTAACAGTGATAAAAGTATAGTACAGCATTTTAAAAATGGGCCCCAAGATGATCAACTAAGATGGTAAAGAGAAGATGATTACCTTACGAGGTGAGAAGATAAATTATCGAGAGGCATGATCAAGGTATGTGTCTGCTGAGTGAATGCTAGAAATGGAGAACTCATAGAACTAGAGTCCCTGCTAGCACTATTGCTTCTGGTATTACATCTCGTGCTGTTTGAGATGATATTTATATTGTTCGTATGAAAGAGAATGCACCCTAGATTGCGTGTGCTTACATGTGAAACCCGGAGTGTTCTCAAATGCCATCGCCTAGAAGGTGACAAGTGTGGATACAATGAAGTAGTTACTCCTCGAGAGAAAAGCTCGACCATATGAATTTGGTCTGAGACCCGAGTGCACAGAAGTGAATGAAAGTATCAAAAAGGATGCGATCTAACTGCTGAGGGAGATTCTGCAAGTGATTGCACACATGGGTGATCTAAGATATGTCTAACACATGGATCAATCTCTGACAATGGTTTGTTAACCGCTTGACAATATGCGAGCGCAAAGAAAACCTGTTGTTCTAGGTAGAGCATGGGCATGTGTTACTATTGAAAGTTCCTTCCAAAGGGCATGCTCGTAAGACTACGATTAAAAAGACTAGAGAGCTGAGGTCGCCAAATTAGCAGTGTACGCTTGTATCGTACTACATAATATGAAACTTCAAATTGAATACTGTACCACTCAAGATTTCCAATCTGTGAAATTACTACCATTATTGAAAATATTTAATTCTTAATTAACAAGGTAACATGAATGAATCTCAAAACAGGATAAAGTGGTCATTTCCAGATTTCCAGTACTGTATTAGTATTTGGCGAGACTTCCAATGGCCTTACTGAATTTATAAAATTGAATTTTTTGTCGTATTCAAACCATTCCCCTACTTGACCATATAACATTGCAGGTGTTTACACTTTAAAAACACAGCATATCATACCGGACTTAAATCAATGTAAAAAGCATGTCTATTTGCATCAGGGTTTAGGCCAACAACAGCATCCAAATATTTCTGATCTGCCTGGTAAAAGTGGGGCCACGATATTGCAGTTGGAGAACCTGAAAAAGTAAATAGGTAAATAAAGTGTGAATATGCTTAATTACAATATTTAAATGAACTATGTTAAACTGCATTGTAATCTACTGTAGGCTATTTAGAGAAAAATAAGAGTATTGCTCATTGTGGGAAGAGATCAAATATTTTGGTGCAGTATATTCAATTAGCTTTTGTGGGGATAGTAAAATTAGTATGTTCAGTGTAATAAAAATATCAATGTTCTAATATAAGATTAGTCCAGACTTCTTAGATTAGTAACATTAATATAAGACAACACAATGCCACAATTTTGAGGATGAAAATTAGGCATGAATGCAAAAGCTTCTGTCCTGTTTTAGTATGGAATCGGATGTTCGGATTATCTCAACTACAAGATGTACTGTAGTAATTTCTGGAGTCTTACTTCAGTCCCCAAATTACCCTCCTCTGAGCAATTATTTTTCCCAAGATATAGGAAGGTAAAATATAGTGTTGAAAACCAATAAATATCATTAGTAATAACAGACATAAAGGTTATGGTGTAGTTAGAAAATACCTATGAATAAAATGCTCATATTGAAATCAGGCAGATCTTTAAGCTTGTCAATTTCAGTCTTCCTAAAATGAGAGTGATCTTAAAAGGATATTCCTGTACATCCTTAGCCTCAAATGGTCAAGGGGGGCCTTTAGCTCCAGTGCTTACCATTCCTTATTATTAGTGTTCAAACATTTTTTTTTTTTTTTTTTTTTTTTTTTTTTACACTAATATTTATAATATATGAATGGAATTTTAAGAAAAAAAGTATTACTGCATGGAAAGAGTTCTAATAATTATGCGTATGACCATCAAGAGAGTAAATTGCACTTGAACCTATATTAAAAAAATTTCCAGCCCCACATTTATATAGTCCTTTCTATCAAATGTAAGTGACAGAATTTGTAATGGGAGTGGTTGTGCTAATGCTAGCGCTAAAAATCATGCTAAATTGCCTTACATCATGAGAATTATGCGCTACTCCATTATTCAAGAACTAAAAGAAACCCATTTTTAATGTGCACATGAGTCCCCGAATTTGCAATGCTTGCTTACTTTAATGCACAAAATATCACACGAGGTTGGGCTCGATAGAAGAAAGACACAGATGACGAGAACGGAATATATGGTGGAAGATGAAATATCATTGGAAGGATAAAGGTTTAATTAAGTAGAATAATTTAAATATTTAGGAAATATGATCTCTAATACAGGGTCCTTAGAATTGGAGTTTAATGAAAGATTGAAAAAAGCAAATCAGACAATGGCTACATATTTCATAAATTTTGGAAATCACATAGCCTGAAATTATACAGTATATATAAATATCAGGCTATATATCAGTTTAGTGAGATTGGGGTCACAGTTAGCACATGAGTCATGGTATGACAATGAAACAATATCCAACAGATTTAGTAGATTTAAGAGCGAGTCATCCTCACTTATAGTACATTTAAGTTGTACTGTAGTGATAATACTGTACTTATACAGTATTACAGTGATATACTCTAATCAGTGAGTATTACATTAGATTGAAACAACGGTTTTTTTGTGGTGTCCCAATGACCACTGTACCGTACTGTAGCCTTACGTGTACAATGCGTAGATTATGTGTGCACATGTACTGTACACTTACCGAAATGTCTTCATTCATTTACATATTACTTATACTATGATAGAAACAAAGTAAAAACAATATTAAGCAGTACTTAGTGCGTTAGTCTATCGCACGTAGGCAATGGGCAGCGAGTTGGTAGGGTTAGGAGTTATCCTACCTTAAGGCAGCAAGTATTCACAAATAAGGAGGGCTGACTGTACAAAGTAGAAAGTCTATCATAATAATGGAAGGTGAGGGTGGCATAAAAGGGCACAGTCAACCTTCTTTAGTCAAAAGATTGTATTCTTGGTCACCTTCTCGACCCTCCCACTGCTAACGAAGAGGTATTGCTTGTGTACATTTAGGGAAGCGCCTCAGAGCCCCCCCAAAATACAAAGGCAGTGCCATTTCAGCACTACTTGAGTCATATTGAGGTTGGTAGTGGCTCGGATTTTATTTAAGACACTCCTTATTAAGGTAAAACGGTGGAAAGGCTCGCGTCTAGGCCGTTCCAGGGATATAATGCATCCTCGAATGGTGCTTCTAGGTCTGGCAACGGTTAGCAGTATACTGGTAGTTAGTGGTTTAGTGAAGTTGCAAACAGGCTGACCATCTGTGAACTCCACAAAGTCAAAATCTCATTCGCTATTTGAGGATGCAAAGATCACCGAGCCAACTATTAACATCCTCCTGCTCACTTTGTCCACCATGATGTTCTTTCTGCCTGGAATAAAGCAGGCTGTTGGAGTACTGTAATGAAGTTGAGCACCAACACTCATGGATCTCCACTACTAGATGGCAGAGACGATGCAACACAGTACCTCCTTGCTTGTTTACACATCCCACATTAGTGGTGTCATTATTTACTAAGCTACAACCCTAGTCGGAAAAGTAGTATGCCATAAGCCCGAGGACTCCAACAGGGAAAGCAGCCCCGTCAGAAAAGGAAATAAACTATATTGGCTATAAGAGGTAATGAATAACAATGTATAATATCAGTAACAACGTTTAAATAGAATGTCATATATTAACAATGGAGAGAATAGCAAGGCTGAGTGTACCCTCAAGTAACAGAAACCTATCCCAAACAGTGCAAGGCCATGGTATAGAGGTTATGTCCCTGCCCAAAACTGGAGAACAATGGTTTGATTGAGTGTCCAAGATGAGTTGCTTATCATAGCTAAAAGTCTCTCATCTAACCTTACCAAGTGTAAAGTAGCCACTTGAAAATTGAATGAATGAATGAAGAAATTTTGGATATCTTAGTGTTGTCAGGTGTACACGGAAAGAGGAGAATGTGTAATGTAAAGAAGAGGCCAGACTATTTGGTGTATGTGTAAGCTGGGGAAAAGGGAGCCGTAACCAGAGAGGGATCATATGAACAGTAGTACTTTCTGGCCAGTCAAATGACCCAATAATTCTCTAGCAGTAGTATCTGAATGGGTGGCTGGTGCCTTGGCCAACCTACTACCTGATTTGTTGTTGTTTATCAACACTACAGAGCGATCGGTCAAAAGAGGATCAAAGTGATGAAGCATACAAAGGGCTGCTTGAAGCTTTAACATGATATGGCAATGACTATCTTAGTCGGACCACTGTCCTCATGCCATACATTCTCACTAATGGATGCTATTAAGTGACAACTCAGTGAGCAAGCAGTGGGGCAGGTCTTCCCACTCCCAGTCACTAATTACCAACCACTTGCTTAAAAGTTATAAAATTTTAACTGCAGTGCATTCCAGCTTCGCTGCTCTCTCCTATGTAAAGGACGAAAGTTTGTGTTTGTACCGGAAAAAACAAATTTTGTAACAGTAATTCAGTATTAAAGAAGCACACTGAAATGTGGTAGTTAAGGAATAGGTGGCCCATTTGATTTGGTCTTAGTTTTAGTAAATTTTACATATTTTGCCAATGTGTATATATACATATCTCCTACGTCTATTGATGCAAAGGGCCTCGGTTAGGTTTCACCAGTCATCCATATCTTGAGCTTTTAATTCAAAACTTCTCCATTCATCACCACCACCTTCATGCTTCCTAGTCCTTGGCCACATAGGGCTAGGTCTTTCAACTCTTCTAGTGCCTTTTGGAACCCAGTTAAACATTTGGTGAACTAATCTCTTGGGGAGTATGAAGAACAAGCCCAAACCCTCTCCGTCTACCCCTCACCATGATCTCATCCAGATATGGCACTATCTTATACAGTTTTATTTCTAATTCTGTCCTCCCATTCAACTCTCAAAATTCTTCTGAGGGCTTTGTTCTTGAATCTACTAAATCTGTTGGATAATGCTTTTTGTCATATCACTACTCATGTCCATACTGTAACACAAATCTCACTAAACTGATATACTGTATAACCTGATTTTTATATGTAATTTCAGGCGATTTGATTTTCAACCTAGCCATTGTCTGAATTGCTTTTTTTTCAATTGTTCATTACACTCCAATTCTAAGGACCTTGTATTAGAGATCATAGCTCCTAAATACTTAAATGACTCTACCTTAATCCTTTCTCCTTCGTGATATTTCAACTTACATTGCACATTCCATTATCACTTATGTCTTTCTTCCCAATCTTCTGTGATATTTCAAGCATCCTGGTAAGCAAGCAGTGCAAATCCTGTGGTGTTCTGCTAATAAGGACAACGTCATCAGCATACTCTACGTTAACTAACTTCCTATTACCAATCGAGTCCAATCCTTCTCCACTATCTCTATATGTTCAACGCATTACAAAATCCATGAGGAGGATAAACAACATAGGTGACAACACATTCCCTTGGAGTACTCCGCTGTTCACTGGAAATTCATTTGATAGGACTCCACTAACATTAACTTAGCACTTCCTATGCTCATGAAAATTCATAATTAAATCTATATATTTAAGAATTCAATAATACTGGCCAGTACACACTATCAAAGGCTTTTTCACAGTCCACAAATGCCATCAAAAGTGGATTTCTATATTCTACACTGCGGTACAGGATGTCTCAAAATGAAAATTTAGTCAGTACAATTACCTTTCTAAATCCTACTTGCTCATCTCTCAGCTTTTCCTCAATCTTTCTCTATAATCTCTTTCGAATAAGCACTATATTTTTGCATGACTACTGACATAAGTGTGATGCCTTTATAATTATTGCAATCAGTCAGGTCTCCCTTTTTTTGCCATTTTTTACCAACACTCCAAATTCCCATTCATCAGGTTTTGCCTCTTCATGTCACATTCTACAAAATAATCTTGTAAGTATTCTGGGGCCAACATATATACTAAAATAATATTCCACAAAAGAAAAAATATATATATATACCTAAAACATTATGCAATGCAGTGAAACCTCTAGATAGGAGAGTTTCTGCATACGAAAACTCATTTTACGAAATGACAAAATCTTATTCCTATTAAAAAAAAATAATAATAATTGGGACATGAAACTAAATTCGCATGGCTGCAAAATTTTTTTTTAAATTCGCGCTCCGCACAAAATTTAAAACTCGCCACCCTCTTCCTGCTCTCCCATTGGTTATCTCCCAACCCTGATGCTAGTTACCACCATATATCCGGCTCTCCTATTGGTCTGCATCTTTCCCATCATGCATCCATCAGTGTCCCTTGACCATTTCGTTTCAGCATTCGCTATCGTTCAGACTGAATTCGTGTTGGTGATTTAGATTTCATACAGTTTTTTGTGATGCTTTACTCAGCCCCGTAATTCTATAGCCAAGGGTCCCAAGAATGATGCTGAAGTTCCAGGAAAGAAGAAGGGGATGCTTTCTATGGAGACGAAGCTGGAGATAATCAAACAGTATGAGAGTAACATGCGGTTGAGTTTATTATCAAGGAGTATGGCCAAATCCACCGACAATAGGCACGATCCTTAAGCAGAAGGAAGCCATCAAAGCAACAACACACAAAGGCATGACTGACATTTCAGGTAAGAGAAGCCTACTTCTTGGGATTAACTACTAGGAAATCATTGGAGACACTATTATCGCAGAATTCAAGGCTTTGCATGGGTAGTTTGAAAAATCCAAGGGTGACTGCTATTTATTCAGTTGTGCGGCATGGGGAGGCTGCCAGCTTGGACATGAAAGTAGCCGAGACCTTAGTGAAGAAATTTGATGAGTTGACTTTACAAGAAGGCTACATTCCACAGTCTTGAACTGTGACTAAACTGGGATCTTTTGGAAAAAAAAAAAGGCCTGGTCAGACCTATATCATGGCAGAAAGAAGAAACTTCCTGGGCACAAGCCTATGAAGGACAGGCTTACCCTTGCACTCTGTGCCAATGCCAGTGAGGACTGTAAGATTAAGCCCCACTGGTGTATAATTTTTAATATCCTCGAGCCTTCAAGTCCCACAAATTGCTTGAGAAGAAGCTCCCGCTGATATGGATGGCTAATGAGGAAAGCCTGGGTAACGAGAGTTTTCGTGGAGTGCATAAACCTCCGTTTCGGTCCAACTTAAAAATTATCTGGAAGAGAACCACTGCCCTCTGAAATGTTTTCTGGTGTTGGACAACACCCCTGCTCACCCTCCTGGCCTCAAGGATAATATCCTCCTAGTATATTCCTTTACCAAGGTTCTCTACCTACCACCTGACACCATCCCTCTACTCCAACACATAGACCAGCAAGTGATTTTGAATTTCAAGAAACTCTATACAAAACATCTCTTCAAAGAGATTTTTCAAAATTACTGACAACACAAACCTCACCCTTCGTGGATTTTGGAAGGAGCCTTTTGATATTGTGATATGCCTAGGACTGATTGATCAAGCTTGAGGAGGTTTCAAGGTGCACCTTGAAGTCTGTGCAAGAAGCCGAGGCCTGATGCCATCTCTGCACAAGATGGAGGGATTCGACATAGGCCTAACTGAAGGCGAAACCAAAAACGTTGACATTTCTGAACCTTTTTCGCAACCTGAGGTGGATTAAATTGTTTCACTCGGGAGGCTCTAGTACCCCATGCACTAGCAACATCTGACAAGAGTCTAGCGACACTGACGTCAGCTGTTGCAAAGAGGGACTGTGGTTATCCATACAGTGATACCTCGGTACTCGACCATAATCCGTTCGAGATCCGTGTTCGACCTCCGATTTGTTCGAGTACCGAATTTTTTTTCCCCATAAGAAATAATGGTATATATTCTATTCCGTTCCCAAGCACTCGAACAGGCCCAAAATATTAATAAAACGTGTACCTAAACAACAATAATTATCTAAATGTGTATGAAATTGGTCAGAAAATCCTATAAAACAATTTTAAACCATTTACTGTACTAAAATAAAACAATTTTAAACCATTTTCTGTACTGTAGTGAACATACCTTTGAGCAGCGGTTCGATGGCATACAGGGATGGATGTGGAGAGGATGGAAGGGGGAGGTTACTGCTTGGAAGGAGAGTCCCCTTCCATGATGTGGCGGGGTAGTTCTCCTTCAGGAGTTGTTTCTCTCTCCAATGAAAGGGTGGGCAGATCTATTTCAGGGGTTTCTTCTCTTCTTTGTCTCTTCTTTGGAGGAGAAACAGGCTTTGATGTAGCAGCTTTCTTTTCTTTTGTGAAAAACTGGTCTATTGTTAATTGTTTCTTCCTCCTCTGCAGTATTCTTCGAAAATGATACATGACACTATCATTAAACATATGCACTGCCCGGTTTGCTACTGCAATTTCTGGGTGGTATTTTTCAGCAAAAGCCTGCACATCTGCCCACTTGGAACAAATTTCATTGATGAGAGAACTTGGAACATCCTCCCTTACCTCATCCTCTTCTGAAGATTCCTGCTCCACAATCAGATCCTGCTGCTGTTGTTGTTGCAGGTGCAACAATTCCTCCACAGTCAACTCGGTAGAATGGCTTTCTACAAGCTCATCAATATCATCCTTGTCGACCTCAAGCCCCAAACTCCTGCCCATGACAACAATTTCCTCAACGACATCAGTGTCATCAGAAATTACAGGGGTAGCAGTGCTTGGACCCGCCTCTGGTTGGAAACCTTCAAACTCCCTCTCTGTGACACATGATGGCCACAGCTTACGCCAGGCAGAGTTCAATGTCCTATAGGTCACACCTCGCCAAGCTTGGTCAATCATGTTAACAGAGTTGAGGATGCTGAAGTGTTCCTTCCAGAATTCCTTTAGGGTCAACTTCGTGTCACTGGTCACTTCAAAACACTTTCTGAAAAGGGCCTTGGTATAGAGTTTTTTGAAGTTTGAAATGACCTGTTGGTCCATGGGCTGGAGTATGGGAGTAGTATTGGGGGGCAAGAATTTGATTTTGATAAAGCTGTATTCTTCTTTCAAGTCATCCTCGAGACCTGGAGGATGTGCAGGAGCATTGTCCATAACCAGAAGACATTTCATTGGCAAGCTCTTTTCAATGAGGTAAGCCTTAACCTGGGGGGCAAACACTTCGTTTATCCACTCAGTAAAGAATTGTCTTGTGACCCAAGATTTAGTGTTCGAGCGCCACATAACTGGTAGTGCACTTTTACAAATATTATTTCGTTTGAACACCCGGGGGTTGTCCGAGTGGTACACTAACAAGGGTTTGATCTTGCAATCGCCACTTGCATTTGCACACAGCAACAATGTTAGCCTATCTTTCATTGGCTTGTGACCTGGCATCTTCGTCTCGTCCTTGGTAATGTACGTATTGGCTGGCATTTTCTTCCAAAATAACCCAGTCTCATCACAATTAAAGACTTGTTGTGCGATCAAATTTTGTTCATTTATGTACCGATCGAATTCCCCCACGTATTTATCGGCTGCAATTTGATCCGAACTAGCTGCCTCCCCATGCCTAGTAACACGATGAATACCTGTTCTATTACGAAACTTTTCAAACCAACCCCTGCTCGCTTTAAATGTAAATGAATCACTTTCACTGGTACTCGGACTTTTCTTCACTAATTCTTCATAGATATGCAACGCTTTTTCACAAATGAACGCTTCACTAACACTTTCCCCGGCCAACTGTTTTTCTTTAATAAATATTAAAAGCAACTTTTCCATCTCCTCAATCACTTGTGGCCTTTGCTTAGTTACCGCCGTAACTCCCGTTGCAACATTCGCCTTCTTAATCATTTCTTTATGCTTTAAAAACGTAGAAATGGTCGACTTCGCCATTCCGTATTCTACCGCTAAATCGGACACTCGTACACCATTCTCATATTTCGCTATAATTTCCTTCTTCAACTCGATCGTTGTTCGCACTGTTTTCCTCTTCTCCTTCCCCTTAACACTCATTACTTTCTTGGGACTCATTATGAAAGCTAAAAAAGCAATTAAAAGCACTGAAAATCACTAAATCACAACGAATGCTGATCGCGCGTTGTCTGAGTGACGCTCTCGAGAGAACTGATGCTTCCCGAACAAGCGAGAGTGGCCGAGATGGCGCGATCATCACAAAGCCCATGCGGTCGTCACGTGTTCGGCTGGTCGAGTACCGAATTTTTGGTCGAGCACCGCAGCAAAAATTTCTCGAAAATTTTGGTCGAACTCCGAATTGTTCGAGTATAGAGTCGTTCGACTACCGAGGTATCACTGTATAGTAATAGAAAAATTGGTTACACAGTACATTTTAATAGTAGTTAATGCTCATAAAACTAATCAGCAAAAGAATTTTGGTAAAATCTAGTAAAATATAACTGTAAAGACAAATTACTGAATGTATTCTTACCAAATTTGCAGGCACTAATGTTGAACAATCCTCCACCAAGGCACGGTGGACCATCTATGCAAAAGCAATCATTGTCAGGTTTTTTATCAACATCAGCAAAAACATCTTCTGGTGGAGCAAACCTGGAAATTTTAAAAGTTTAACAAAAAATAGATGAAACTATGTTAGAAGTTATATTTCTTTGCAATTTACTCCAAGTAAAATATAGTACAATAAGACAAATCCTCATTATCAATTAAGATGCATTTCTGTGATATACACCTATAATTAGCAATGAGCAGTCAAATTTAAAGGGGGAAAAAGGGATGAAGAAACAAGACACTAATTACAATACAGGTAGTCAGCAACTTATGACTGTTCAACTTTATGACCATTTTTTCACTGTGATGATGTCACAAGTATGTCTGAAATAGTAAACTAATTAGAAAAATTTTCCTTGGAAATAATCTATTTTCTTGTATGAAAATGAACCGATTTATCTTGGTAAGCTAGTATTTTCTTTTATTGATAATATACAGCATCTATTTTCATTAGAAAATACATTAAGAAAAGTTTTAATATCTGTGTAATGCAGATCATATGTCTGTTGACGTAATATCGGTGGAAAGCGAGTGGCAAACAGAGTGATTTCCTTACAATAGCCTAACGATTAGTATAAGTATCCCCATTCTCGAAATATCAAGTAACAATAAAAAGTATTTTGTGTGTGTGTGTATCGGTTATGAGTACTACTTAGCGTAAATTTGACTCTACAATAGTTTTATTTCATCTCAGATACTAGATCAATATTTATCAATAGTAAGTACACTAATAGTACAAATATTTTCTTGGAAATCACATATTTTCTTTACTTCATAAAAATTAAATACTTTTGCTTGGTAAGTTAGTATTTTCTTTAATTTCTTGCAAGAAAAAAGAAAAGGGTTTTACATATTTCAAGTAATTTTTTTGTCAAGTTCATACGTATGGCAGAAAGCGCGGGCAAACCGTACAATTTCCTTTCGGTGTATTACTGAGTAATCCTATTATTCCCGTTATAGAATCATCGAGTAATGATACAAGAATTTCTAATAATATCGAAAGAAATATGAAGATATAACGGCAGAGAGAGAGAGAGAGAGAGAGAGAGAGAGAGAGAGAGAGAGAGAGAGAGAGAGAGAGAGAGAGAGAGAGAGAGAGAGAGAAAATTATGATCTTACCTTTTAGAAATAATTCCATACTGCTCTACATCACCCCAAAAAGTTAAAGGCACAGACCGGCAAAGATTGTCATTAAACATATATAAAACTGTATCATCTGTGATTCCAGGAGGAAATATGGATCCATCTGTTCCATTTAGCATGTTGCACTCATCAGTTTTCCAATAATCCAGTTTTTTGATGTGATTGAAACTATCTATAATCCCATACTTTTCCATAGTTTCTTCTCCTGTGAATACGTTAAATAAACCATCTGTTGAACCATTTTTCTGTAAAGAGAAAATAATCATCAATCATTTGTATGACTAAATTACTAGTGATAATCTAGAACTAAAAGACTAGTGCAATACAGAACATATCATTAAAGGATTATTCAATTAAAAACTACCATCAATGCTCAATAATTTCTACATAAAACTACCATAGAAAAGACAATAAAAAACTAATAAATTTAACACATTAAAATAATGCAGCAACATTAAATAGAAATCTATGACATGTAATATTATTTAGAAAATAAAACCATATACTGTAAGCAGTAAAACTGAAAGCTGAAAGACTTGTCAACAAAATGTAGCAGCTAAACGTAAAAATCACCTCAGTAGATTGATTATGTAGAAGAGGAACATTGTAATGGTACCTAAACAGATTGTGGATGATAACATTTAATCAAGTGACACTCTCAACTCCCAAGTGAGTCACAAGTATAACAATTATAACTTAACATAGTATAAAGTATATTCTAATAGCAATACAGTACATGTGTACTGTAATACTTCTTGATATGAATGTTTCTGTATTCGAAAAATTCCTGCCCTCCCATTGGTTTTCTCCCTACCTTGATGCTAGTTATCGCCATAAGGTCCTGCTCTCCTATTCTATGACAATAAGTACAATTTTAAGTTAAAAAACACAGTGAACAGTACTGTAGTAAGCATAGCCTATGTACAGTATGTACATGCGCACAATGCTACTACGCATATCAGAACATTGCCGATATATTTTTCTTTCATTTCGGTAAATAACAGGCCGTAAAATTTTTTCCTTTTAATGTCGATTATCTATCTATAATTCATTTTACATAAAGAAAATTTTCAAATTAAAAACCACAATTAACGGAACTGTATTGTATGTACAAACACACAATGGTATTACGCCTATCAAAACGTTAGCGATATATTTTCTTTCAGTTTGGTGAATAAATAACAGATCGTAACATTTTTTCCTTGTAATGTACTCTAATGATGATTTATTTACAATTAATTCTATATCAATTGGTACATTAAGTTACAAAACACAATGAACGGTACTGTATTGTGTTTATGTACCGTATGTATGTGTATCAAAACATTACCGATATATTTTCCTTTCATTTTGGTAAATAAGTTAATGAAAAAACTATTTACTGAACAATTAAAGTTTATTCCTTCTACAAAGAAGGTACACTTAATTATTAACATCAATGAATCTTGCCTGTACAGTATTAAAAAAAAAAAAAAAAAAAAAAAAACAGGTAGGTTATTTATTGACAAATCACCAAAGAATACAGTATTCAGTGTATTGCTGAACAATGAATTAGCTACGCTGAAGAAAACATTTTTGGTTATGCATGATAGAAAACTTACCTCTCTATAGTATGGGCAACATCAATAAAGTACAATACGTACGGTACTGTATATTTCGTATATGAATAGTACTGTATGTATTTTTCATTTACTATTTCATTATGTTCTAATAACCACTTCATTTATAGGTATTAACAGTTAGGTTAAGTATAGTGAATGATTCAAATTTATTTGGCTATATTTTGTTGTGGTTATAGTTTTATTATAAAATATTGTGTGATGTTATTGTAGGGCTTGGAATGAATTAGGCGATTTATATGTAAAACTGCCTTCATTATATGAAAAATTCATGATACAAAAGCCACTCCGGAACAAATTAATTTTGTATCTTGAGGAATTACTGTACTGTATATTTATACATTAACTTTCCCTACTGTTTCGTATGATGCACTAAATTTTGTAGTGACCGACTGGAAATTTTGGTAGCCTATTTTGACAGTCCTTGAGTGTGATGCAGCATTTTGCTTGATACAATCATGTGTAGTTTTTTATATACAAAAGATAAATCATTCCAGTTTCTTTTGATTTTATTGCATTAATTCTTTTATTAACTTCCATTTGGATGAGTTAAATACTGTTAGGCCATTATTTTGGGGTAACCTAACCTGGGCTAGCTTAGGTTACTTGACCCCATAAACACTTTGACCTCCTTCACAACCCCATTTCATAGCTATTTGCAAGGATAAAAGAAGGATTGCTATATCACACAAACATGTTTCAAGTTGTATTTTTCTCTAACTTAACAAAACTGGGTCCTGTAATAGGAGTAATAAAAGTTTTATACGGTAATACAATTAAAGGATGATGGTTTGTATTCATGTAGGAACAAAGGGCAGCATGTGAGGCAGGAACAAAGGGCAGCATGTGAGGCAGGAACAAAGGGCAGCATGTGAGGCAGGAACAAAGGGCAGCATGTGAGGCACTCAAACACTACCTCACAACCATAAAAGAAACTAAAAGGGGTCCTCTAGAGGATCAAAATGGCAAAAATACTTACATTGATGAAGAAACCGAATTTATCAAATGGTAACCGTTTGTCTGGAGGCAATATATCCTTAGCAATTTTTAGGAGAGGATCATCATAGCCCCACATCAGTTCCCCAACTGTATGGGCAACAATGGGTTTCTCCTTCAACACTTCTAACATGGATGACAATGCAAGTTTTGCAATTCGAGCAGCAAATCTCCACTGTGATATTGCAGCCTGAAATTTACATTGCCAACATTAATAGGTATAAGTTAAGAACGATAAGAAAAATATGAAATGTTAAACTCAGGAACTGGTTAATTGAACCAGTCTCTCATCTGATACAGTATGTAAACTAACACCTACTTGTGAAAATCACAGACTTTTGTACTGGGAATGTGGTTATCAGTGCTTAGTACATATGTAGTAAATATCAATACAAATGTGTATGGAAATTGAGATTGTACATGACAAGAAAGATCAACCCAATCAAAACTCCTAAATGAAGTTCACCAACAACAATGGCCCAATCTAACAATGGAAGTGGCCAAATAAAAATACAGCTTTCAAGAAAATATGATAAAAATTCAAAGTAATAACTTACCACCATAGGAATATTGAGGGATACAATTACATCATCTTCAGATCCAACAGACTTCTCTCTTTCAAAGAAATAAAACTTCTGAGTTTCATACGAGACTGTTCCATTGTCATGGAACCCAACGTTTATTTTTTCCCAATGTTCTCTGTAAAGGGAAATATATATCATATACAGTATCAATAAAATCAAATATACATTAAATATTTTATACAAATAATAACAATTAGATAAAAAAAGAGTATGTGCAAAATACTGAACTCTGTTTAAAAAACTCTTCCTGCTTGTGTTTTTAAATATATTTATCCTTTAAGAAGCAAGTTTGCTGCTTCCTTCTACCCCTTTTCCTTGGTTTCCTTGTGGCTGGTCAGGATAAAAGCATTAGGTTGTCCATCACAGTGGCCCATGGATTCACAAAAATACAATATCCTAAAACACTTACAAAAATACTTGCCTATAGCAGTAAGGTCCAACTTCCTGCAGGACGGGTTTACTTCCTGCTAAAAATTCTTTTTCATTTGTAAGATTAAAAAAGTACATGCGTAGATGTGGTGTGATGGGTGGTTGTTTCCAGTTCTTATAGACGTCAGTTCCATTACGAATCACAAGTTCCTGCGGAGGCAAGATAAACCCAATGAGGCAAATTTTATTCAGAACAGTGCCAATATCAAAAATTTTAAGTAATTTTTATTTTTCCTAACATACTTACCGAGAACTACTTTCTTAGGAGTTACCTGTAATCTCCTCTCTACCGACCAGAGTTTTGTGTAGTATATCCTAAAACCCGTTTTCTATGGAGGGCTAACTCGGGCGTAAGAGAACGTGCCCCGAGGGTAGCTTTGCGCTAGGTCGAGGTCCGCCTGGGTCGTGAGCGTCAGCAAGTTCTACGGATGTTGCACAACTCTCGCAAGGGCAGAGAGGCACTCGGGGAAGGTAGGGAGGGCCATTACCCGAAAGTAGTTCTCGGTAAGTGTGTTAGGAAAAATAAAAATTACTTAAAATTTTTGATTTGTTCCAACACGAATACTTACCTCGAACTACTTTCTTAGGAGACTTACACTTTAGGAGGTGGGAGTGCCTTCCTGACCCTCAGACCCAGCAAGCGGCAGCCAAGAGGCCTAGGTATAAACAAAACATACCAGGAAAACGGACGATAGGGTAACTACACAAAGAGCTCACGTTAGTGTCTAAGTACTCACCCTTTGAAAAACTTCTTCTGATGTTGAATCCAGTAACGTAGTTGCAGAGAACGTGTTATCCAATGGTTCCAGGAGGGTTATCTCCGATAAGGATAGGGAAAAAACGGGGAATAGGGTGAAAAGGAACGAACCTGTGTCTCCCGGTTTGCTATCCACGATCGAGCCTGGGGCTTTTACCGTTAAATCGCTTGGAGCGCGGAGATGACTGTTCCAATGGAGAACCCGTCTAAGAACTTCCTTGAGTAGTCCTTGAGGTAATGGGCAGTAAAGGTTGACTGGTTAGACCAGGTACCTGCCCGAAGGATCTGACCCACTACCATGTTTTTCTCAAAGGCTAAGGACGTACTCAGACCCCTGATGTCATGGGGTTTGGGGATGCCTGGTAAGCCCAGAGCTTCTTCCCTGTAGGCTCTTGCAATAACTTGTCTCAACCAGAAGGAAGTGGTATTCTTGGATACCTGTTTCTTAGTAACACCTGTGGAGACGAAAAGGCTCTTGATGCCTGGCCGGAGATGAGCCGTCCTTTCAAGGTATTTTCTAATGGCACGGACCAGGCATAATCTCAAATCCTCAGCATTCCCCGTCCTAGGGATAGCTGGCAGAGAGAATCCTTTGAATTTTGGATCCCAGACAGCTGGGTTCTGGGTTTTTGCCACAAAAGAAGGAATGAACTTGAAAGATATCTCTTTCCACCCCCTCGAATGAGAGACGTCATAAGACAGCCCATGGATCTCCCCTACTCTTTTTGTGGAAGCCAAGGCTAGCAAAAAGACTGTCTTGAGAGTGAGATCCCTGTCTACGATATCTTTCATCGGCTCGAAGGGGGGGGGCCACTTAACATCTTCAGGACCCTAGCTAAGTCCCACTGAGGCACCCTAACTGCTTGGGGGGGGCAGGACTGCTCAAAGCTCCTGACAAGCATCGAGATGTGCCTAGAGAAACCCAGGTCGATGCCCTTCAGGAGGAAGACTTGACCCAAGGCGACCCGCACTCCTTTTATAGCTGGGATTGACATTCCTATTTTGTCCCTCAGATATACCAGAAAGTCCACTATGTCTGGAACCGATGCTTTGAGGGGTTTAATGCGCCTCGAAGCGCACCACTTCGTGAAGGAGGCCCACTTAGCTTGGTAGACCGCTGCCGACGACCTTCTCAGGTATAGCGACATCCTCTTAGCAGTAGCTGATGAATACCCCTCCTTCTTCAGGAGTCGCTCGATAGTCTCCAGGCGTGAAGACGTAGAGACTGTGGGTTGTCGTGAAACCTGAGAAAATGCGGCTGTCGTAGAAGATCTGACCTGTCGGGGAGTGGCCACGGAGGTTGACTCGCCAGGTCTTTTAGGTCTGCGAACCACTCTCTTTCCGGCCACCAGGGCGCTACCAAAGTCATCCTTAAGTTCCGGGCAGTGCTTACTCTGTTGAGTACTTGCCTTATCAACGTGAAGGGGGGAAAAGCGTACACGTCTAAGTTGTCCCACCTGTGCTGAAAGGCATCCTCCAAGGCTGCCTTCGGGTCTGGGACAGGAGAACAATACACGGGAAGTTGCGCGTTCAGTTTGGTTGCAAAGAGGTCCATCACCGGGGAACCCCAACGTTGGATGATGAGCTTGGCTACTTCTGGGAGGAGGGACCATTCTGTCCCTACTATTTGACCCATCCTGCTGAGACCGTCGGCCAGCACGTTCTTTTTCCCGGGGATGAACCTTGCTAATAACACAACCTGGTTCGTTTCTGCCCAATCTAGGATCTCTAGGGCGAGATCGCACAATTCCCTTGATTTCAAACCTCCTTGTTTCTTTATGTATGCTACCACTGTGGCGTTGTTGCACATCAACGCCACAGTGTTTCCCCTTAGTAGATCGACGAAGTGTAGGCAAGCATTCTGGACTGCCTTCAACTCTAGGACATTGATGTGTAGGTCCTTCTCCCCGTCCATCCAGGTTCCTCTCGCTGTCTCGTTGAGGAGATGGGCTCCCCACCCCTGGTTGGAGGCGTCTGTGAACAGAAGTAACTCGGGAGGGTCGTTCGCGAAGGGCACCCCTTGAGCGAGTTCGATCGGCAATGCCACCATTCCAGGGAGGGTATTGTGTTTGGCAGGACTGGGATTAGTTCTTGTTGCGAGTCCAGTTGGCACCAGAGGTTCTTCAAGTTCCATTGGACGGCTCTGAGTCTGAGTCTCCCCTGGGGAACCAGTTTTTCCAACGACACCAGATGCCCTATTAGTCTTTGCCAGTCCTTCGCCCTCCTGGGTTGCCCCGACAGGAACGGACAAAGGATCCCCATCAGATTGTTTATTCTGTCCTCCGACGGAAATGCTTTTCCCAGAAGGGTATCTAATGTCATCCCCAAATAGGTCATTCTGGTGGAGGGGGATAGGTTCGATTTTTCCGGGTTGATCATGATACCCAGATCCTTGCAAAACTGGAGAAGCTTCGTCCCTTGCTCATTCAAGACGTCCTTCGAGGAGGAAAGAAGCAACCAGTCGTCCAGGTACCGGATGAGGCGAATGCCTCGTTCGTGAGCCCACACTGAGACTGTCGTGAACACTCTCGTGAATACCTGGGGAGCTGTTGACAATCCGAAGCAAAGGGTCTTGAATTGCAGGATCTGGGTACCCCATTTCACCCGGAGAAACTTTCGACTCGAGGGGTGGACCGGAATTTGGAAGTAAGCGTCCTTGAGGTCTATGGTCATCATGTAATCTTTCTCCCTCAAGGACAGCAGGACTGACTTCGGAGTGTCCATTTTGAAGTCTGTCTTCCGTATGAACTTGTTGAGAGCCGACAGATCTATAACCGGCCTCCATCCCCCTGTCGCTTTTTCCACCAGGAACAGTCGACTGTAGAAACCTGGACCTGGGTGTAGGATCTCCTCTATGGCCCCCTTCTCCAACATGGTGGACACCTCCTCTTGAAGGGCGGCCCTCTTCAACGGATCCTTGGGTACCAGCCACTCCGACCAGATGGCCGGAATTAGAGGGGGGGTTCTGCTAAGAACGGTAACCTGTAGCCCTCCTTCAGTACGGACACTGTCCAGGGCTCTGCTCCGTGAGCTTTCCATGCTTGCCAATATAGTCTGAGGCATCCCCCAACCTGAGGCTTGGGCAGGAGTAGGGGGCCTCCCACTCTATCTCCTCCTGGAGGAGCGGCCTGAACGGCCTCTCCTGGAGGCAGAATAACCTGTCCTAAAAGAGGCTGAAGCTGCTGGGGCTCCTCTACGGGGGGGCTGAGGCGCTGAGGCCCAGGAGGAAGAAGGAGCTTCTCTCTTCGTCAGGCTAGGAGAGGTCTGAGACGTCGTGGCACTGTCTGAGACTGACCTCTTGTAGGGAGGTCTCCTTACAGGCGTAGGCCTGGGCGCATTTAATTCTTTCCTTTTAGACACCTTCTCCATGATCGCCTCAAGTCCTTTAAGGGGAACAAGGAGTCACCCCACAAAGGAAGGCTCCTCATGGCCCTCGCCTCTCTGTCTGGGACCTTCCGGGACACCTTCGCCAGGATGGTGTCTCTCTTGCGAAGCACCCAATTCGCTGTCAGGGCGAGAGACTGGTAAGTGAGAAACTTAAGCGTCTTGCCCCCGGAGGTGATAAGCTCCCTCAGGAGGCTTTGCTGTTCCGGGTCTGTCGGGTCAAAAGTAGCTTGCACCCCTACTAATGTGGAAGCCCACCAGTCTAGCCAAGAGGAGACGTGTACTAGGTCCCTAGACATTTCCTCCATCATCACAGCCTCCGATGGAGAAAAACAGACCGGGGCTGAAGAGGCTCTGTCCTCCGAGGCGCCCTGTCCCAGAATGTCGAGAGAAGGTTCCACTTTGCAGGCTCCAGGCCATCGTCCTTCTGGCACAGAGACCTTGCTCTGTGTTTTGAGCCCCAGGAGCAAGTTAGAAGAGCTCTGAGTCTTGGGAGCATCGGCATTACCTGCCACCACTCTATCCACGTGCTCCTGTCCCAGGACGAGATCCCGGGCCACAGGAAGAGCCAGGGAGGCTTTTGGTTGGACAGGAGCCTGCATCAACCGGATAAGGCTGGACCTCCAATAGTCCTCATCGGTAGCAGCCGGTTCTTCGATCTTGTGATGTCTCCTGATCAGACTAATTACTCTTCTGTAGGCCGAGTCCTCCGTCGGGGAACCCTCTCTACCGTTGGCCGAAGCCTCGGCTTGAGCCCGGGAAGTCGGGTCACCGGGCACTCCCAACCGGGCGCCTTGGTCCTGGCACAACAGGCACTCCCCTGCGGAGGTACTGGTCTTCCCCGGCGGAGATCTCCGCACCAGGAACGGGGGTTAGGACAGGCATCGCCGAACCGGCGAGGACTAGTGTCCGATCATGCTCTCTGGGGGACGAGGACGCGGATCCCGTGGGCTGACCCGACAGCGGGAACCGTTCCTTAAGGTCCGAGGGCCGCACCAGCTGGGCTGGTTCGGCCAGGCTGCCCGTAAGGAAGCGCGGTTCCCCCCACTGGGCGGGGTGAACCGGAGGCTTCGCGGTCTTACGCCTGCCTGCAGAGGCCTTCTCGGTTTTATCCCTGCGAGGGTCATAACCATGTTTGGAGGGTGGTCTCCTTGGCGAGAAATCCCTGGACCGCCGGTCCGGGGAACACTGTATCTCCGACTCACGGGGTACGAAAACCCAATCACCATCGGGTGACCTACTCCTCCTGTGTTTCCTCCGTGGAGAACGGGAGCGTCTCCTGCTGTACCTGGAATGTGATCTTGAGCGGGAACGCCTGCTCCTGGACCGCTCCCTCCGACGCCGATGTTTCCTCCTGGTTTCTTCTCCCGACGAGAATGACTCCTCCGAAGAGCCCGACGTCACTGTACTTACCGTACGGCGGGCGGGAGCGGGGGCCGCGGGGGACTTCGCGACTCGTTGCGTACCCGAGGTAGAGGGTTGCAGGGGACCTACCTAGTGTCTTAGGAAGCTTCCATCCGAAGGCATCACTCCCTGCGGAACCTAACTTACCCTGGTTGTCGCCGCCTGCCGAAGAACCTGAAACACAGGCCCACGAAGGGGGCGAAGACACAGAAACAACATTGCTACACCATAAGGGGTCATCGGAGGAAACGTGCCCCCCAAGCACAAGGGCCGAGTCTCCAGAGCTCCCTGACACAGCACTACCAGGCTCCTCACTAGCCCGAGAAGGTCCCGCAACTCCCACTTCACACTCACCAGACACCTGGGGAAGAACGCCCGGTTCTTTCCCCACGATGGACTTACCTCGTCCCCTGCTCTGGGTAGGGGAAGGAGAGACAGAAGCCCCGTCGGACCGTTCACTGGGCGACGGTAGCGGCGAAGAAGCACTCGATTTCCTGGGTGAACGTTTCAACGATTTCTTTTTCTTCGTGCCGGAACGCACCTACTGAATATCACTCCAACCAACACACTCGAGGCATGTATCCGAAGACGAACAAACTTTGCCCCTACAGGAAGAGCAAAGGGAGTGAGGATCCACTTCAGGTTTGGAGAGGAACGCTCCCCACGATTTTCCGGCTCTAGGCCCAGGACAACGGCGGATCTGCTCCATAACGCACAAACACAAGACACAGGAACGCAGGGAATCAAAGGAATACACTTGGGAAGCACAAAGAAGGGTAGTGAACACACAGGAACACAAGGGATAAGCACAAGCTACCACGCGGTAAACACGTGGGACACACGCGGCGCACACAAAGGGTTGAGAGAGACGAGAGAGCGACGTGGTGACACGTCGCGACCAGAGAACTTACTGACGCTCATGACCCAGGCGGACCTCGACCTAGCGCAAAGCTACCCTCGGGGCACGTTCTCTTACGCCCGAGTTAGCCCTCCATAAAAAACAGGGTTTAGGGTATACTACACAAAACTCTGGTCGGTAGAGAGGAGATTACAGGTAACTCCTAAGAAAGTAGTTCGAGGTAAGTATTCGTGTTGGAACAAAATTCCTGTTTTGAAACTAAAATATCAAGAAAACTAATCACTGAGGACTCAATTTCCTTGTAAAAATCAGAGAGAGAGAGAGAGAGAGAGAGAGAGAGAGAGAGAGAGAGAGAGAGAGAGAGAGAGAGAGAGAGAGAGAGAGAGAGAGAGAGTGAGAGTGAGAGTGTGAGTGAGTGAGTGAGTGTGTCTTATTTTAATTAACATCACACTCCGAGGGCTGGAAAATTCAGTCCTTTTCTTATGTTACTGAATTTATGGTAAAGACGCAGAACCTATGATTACAGTCCCACTATATTTAGCAGTTCAGAAATATATAACTTCAGGATAAGAATATGGACCTCTGTGGTCACATTTCCTTTTAAGTAAAGATTTCAGTACCGTGCCACAAGTATTGATCATTTACCCCCCTCAAATTTCAATTCTTATAAAAGCCCATATACTGCACGGCATTTAGTCAAATATTTTGAATAATACGACCCCCGGATAAAACTTATAAACCTTCATTGGCTATGAAACTATGTCTTGTCGCATCATGAAAGATTAAAATTATCATCTCCGCAACAGCTGGACTGGCCCGACCTAGTTCAATATACCATACCTCATTTCGTAATGCTTCTTCCAAATTGTAAAAAATGCAGAAGCTGCTTCCAGTCGTCTAGCACTACACATTTTATACCTTATGAAAGCGCTACAAATTACCATAAATCTTGTACCACACGAAAGTGCTAAACAATACATATCATACCAAACGAAAGCACTACACATCTTATGCCACACTAAAGGAAAGATTTTTCAACCAATATTATTCTTTCCCATGTATTAGCTGTAAGGAATCTTCTGTTAAAAACTTCTTGGCAAAGATTTGGAAAAACCTGCTAAGGTTTTCTTGGATATCTAGAACGGATTTGTTTATTATTGGATTCATATACTGTAACTTAAACTACAGTGCTAAAACAAGTTTTATGTATGTTTCATTGTAATTTTGCAACTACTCTACACTTCAAATTCTGAATGCTGCACATCAGTTTCATTGCAATAGCTGTGGTTTTCCTTAGCCTAGTAAGGTTGGTTCTCCAGTTGGGATGTTTGATCACGTCTTTATTTTGTTAAGAATTAAAAACTGAGCTGCCTGTCCCTGATACGTCATACTTTTTCAAGATATATACAAAATCTCAAGCACACTGGAATGAGATTTTGAGTCCTCTTTTAAATTTAAATTGGTCACAATTGTATGAAAATAAATTATTGCAAACATGCTTATTTGGAGAAGCAGGAGGCCTATCATCTTCAGAAGGGAAACAGTTTATGCTTAAACTGAAAAGAAATACAATCTGACCATAAAAGAAACCCTTTCTGGACATTCAGATGTTCCTGGACAGTTCCACTCTGTTCGTAATACTAGGCATGCCAATAATTCTAACAGTCAGGCCTTCTCCATCATGAGGCTCAATACTACATAGTATTCTCAAAGTTTTGTTTCAACTGTGACCAAGTTGTGGAATGATCTTCCTAATCAGGTAGTTGAATCGGTAAACTTGCAACAAATGCTTTTATGATGAACAGGCTGACAAGTTTTTATCGTCTATATATGAATTATCTGTTTTAAGATTGTTAATGTGTTTTTAGATATTTAATTTTAAATTTTCCATTACTTATATTGTTTGATTTATTTCCTTTCCTTTCTGTACCGGGCTATTTTTCCCAGTTGGAGCCTTTGGCCTTATAGCACTTTTTCCAACTAGGATTGTAGCTTGGCTAGTAATAATAATAGTAGAATGCATTTCACTTTTACTAAATCACACAGGGCCAGGTACAAATAAATTTATTATTTTTACAATAAAACCTGTACTCATATATACACTGCACTTCTTTCAACTTAAACCACAGAAATTCCAATGTTTGAACAAACACTCTACACTTCTGGGAAAACATTATATACGTTTGAGAGGAAACACTATGCACATTAGAGAAGAAATACATAGTGGCTAGATACATGCTGAAGAGAGGAATGGTGGAACCACAGATCTTGAGGAATGTCAGGCTGACCTCTGGGTTCCTATGCAGTGCTAGGCCCATATATATCATCCTAATTCATTCTAGAATCTTCCAGTTCAGCCTTCCCGTAACGTGGGAGCATGGTCCGGGAGGCCTCTCACAACGTCAGGTTGCCAACTTGGCAGATTTGAAGTATGGTTCTATCATCGCCTGACAAGGCAACACTCTTAACTAACACAACCCACCTCATCTCGTAACATTGAAAAAAAAGAATAATTTTTAAAGGTTTAAAAGTTTAAAGTTCGCTCATGAATAGCAGAAGCAAGGGACAGTGATATTGCCTCAAGACTGACCAT
>NC_090728.1:87848984-87921484 GCF_036898095.1 Palaemon carinicauda
CGGGAAGTTAAGTCAAAAATTAATGGCAGTCCAGAAAAGGCGAGGGGGATGAGCGGAAACAAACGCTCTCCATCCGAGCCAAACGTAAAGTGAGCTAAATCACCAATGTGTGAGTGGGAGTGGTAGCAAACTAGCCCCCCCTATCCCCGCTAACTAGCGGTGTGGGTAGTTAACCCTCGCTAAATTTTAATGGCTTGTCATTTCAGCTTCGCCGAAAGTAATACCCCTAATAAATGACAAACTTATAACAGTTTGTATTTTTCTTAACATACAAAACTGAATTCTTTACTATAGGAGATATTCTAGCGCGAGCTGGAAAATACGGCAGAAAACCTTATCAAGATCGTTAACGACCGGGCAGGTAGTTATCCACCTGTTAGCGTTGGGGGACCGCCGGTCGGTAGCTACTGTTTACCTTCCATCGGATTCTAGCTAGGACTCTTCTAGGGGGTGGTGACGGAGGGAAGATTTGTGTAAAGAATTCAGGTTTGTATGTTAGGTAAAATACAAACTCTGTTATAAGTATGTCATTTGTTCCTACACTTGATACAAACCCTCATTCTTTACTATGGGAGACTTAGTCTTGAGGATAGGGTGGCCAAGGAGTTCCCTATTCCTAGGGAAAATAATCCTCAGACTAGACTTTTGAAGAAAAAATATCCCGTTAATCTTCTTTCTTTGTAGATCCCCATAATCTTAGCGCAACTGAAAGTTTGTAGCTTCGTGGAAACAAATGTTTCAGGATGAAGAAGGTCAGAAACATTCGACTCGGACCCTTTCATACTTAGGATTCCCCGACCTTGAAAAGGGGAAACCTCATGACTACGAGTATAACTTATACCCAGTGAGAAGAATCTGATTAGTTTCATACCTTATTTCTATTGGTGAGTCCAGCTGAAACTAGCTACAGACTAGGATACCCAGATGGGAGGGAGATGGAAATGAAGAAGATAGATGGATGTCCTTAAAACCTAGTGTAACACAGAATCCTCAACCAATGGCTACTGTCCCCTTTAAGGGCGTAAGGTAGCTACAGCTCCTGTTGACCTGCCACAATACGCCCAATAGAAAAGGTGTCTAGAGACCTGTGTGTCACATCGCTCAAATAGTGAGAGGTGAATGTAGATTGACGTTTCCAGATCACAGCTCTCAAGACTTGGGAGACTGAGAAATTTCTCCTCAATGCCAGTGAGGCCGCCACTCCCCTAACTTGATGGGCTTTGGGTTGTGCTGCCTCTGGGTCTCCGTGAATGGCTCTCGCAATAACTTTCTTGAGCCAGAAAGAGATGGTGTTGCGAGATTCCCTTCTTTATCTTGTTGGTACTGAGGAAGAGATGACTGAGGCATGGTCTGAAAGGTCTGGTGCGCTTCAGGTATTTCCTTAGCACCCTGACTGGGCACAGTAACAATTGGTCTGTATCCTGTGTTACCTTATTGAGGCTGGAAAATTGAAATTCTCGTAACCTCTCATTGGCAGATGAAGGATTCTGAGTTTTGGCCACAAAGCCTGGCACGAAGTTGAGAGAGACTTTCCCCCATCCTCTAGAATGGGTGGCATTGTAAGACAGGCCATGCAGTTCACTGACCCTTTTTGCCAAGGCCAGAGCTACTAGGAAGACTGTCTCAAGGGTTAGAAAGTAGTCACAGGTCCTATTTAAGGGCTCATAGGGTGGACCCTTCAAAGAACGTAAGACCAGGGACACGTCCCAAGGTGGTGGTCTAATCTCAACTGGGGGACAAGATCTCTCAAAACCTGAAGTGGAAAGGTCAACCCCTCTCAATCTACAGATGAGGCTCAGGGCTGAACGATAGCCCTTAATTGCCGATACTGAGAGGAGCTTCTCCTCCCTGAGGTACAAAAGGAAGTCTGCCACTAAAGGAAGAGAGGGATCAAGTGGAGACACCTCGCCCTCTACCCAAAACTGCAAACATTCTCCATCTTGCTTGGTAGAGGTTTGTGGAAGATTGGCGCAGGTGCCTGGAAAGCCTCTGCATCTGAGGAGTGACTGGACAGCCTTCAGGCGTGAAGCTTCAGAAAGGGAATTCTCCCGTGGGGGACACCACTGTGTGGCTGCGTCAGCAGGAGGAGTTTTGCAGGAAGTAACCTTGGAACCTGAACCAGCAGGGAAAGAAAGTCTGCGTACCATTCTCTGCTTGGCTATGCCGGAGCTATTAGGGTTAGCTTGCTCTTCCGGGAGGTCCTGAGTTTGTTGATCACCCTTTTGAGCAGGCAAAAGGGTGGAAAGGCGTATGTGTCCAGGTTGTCCCAAGAGCGTTGAAGGGCGTCCTCGATCGATGCCTGATGATCTGGAACTGGGGACCCGTAGCGGGGAAGTTTCGCATTCAGAGAAGTGGCGAACAGGTCTAATGTGGGGAAACCCCACAAAGCTATTTCTGCCTTCGCTACTCGAGGATCCAAAGACCATTCGCCACTCAACATTTGGTGATGCCTGCTTAGTTGATCCGCCATGATGTTTCTCTAACCCAGAATAAACTTGGCTGTGAGAGAAATGTTGTGACCTTCCGCCCACTGGCAAATCTGTACCACTAGCAGACAGAGGTCTCTTGCCAGAGTATCCCCTTGTTTGTTGATGTACGAGATGGCTGTGGAGTTGTCGCACATCGACACCACCTCTCTTCCTTGTATATCTTCTAAAAAGTATTTTAGGCCTTTCCAGGCTGCTAACAAGTAAAGGTGATTTATATGGAGTTTGTTCTATCGGAGACCAGACTCCTGATACTAACTTCGGGCCTAGGTGGGAACCCCAGCCCCGTAGCGATGCGTCCGAAAAGAGTTTTAACTTTGGATTGGGGCTTTGGAGTGGAATGCCTGTTTGGGTATTCTCTCTGGTTGACCACCACTGAAGATCTTTTATCACCAGAGCTGGAACCTCCACTGGCAAGAATGGGGAATCGATCTTTTGGGACCAATGGGTCTTCAGGTGCCACTAGAGACCTCTCATTCTTGATCTTCTGCCTGGAACTAATTTTTCCAGGGAGGAAAGATGGCCCAGAAGACTGCCACAACTTGGCTGGAGGAGGCAGTGGAGATAAGAGTTGGGCGATGGATTGTTCCAGTCTCATAAGTCTGACTTCCGAAGGGAACACCCTCCCTACCTGGGTGTTGATGGACATACCCAAATAGTTCATGACTTTGTTTAGAATCAAACAAGACTTCTCTACATTTACAAGGATCCCCAGATCCCTGCAAAGGTCGAGAAGCCTTCTCAGGTGATCCAGAGCTTGTTCCCTGGATGAGGCCAGTAGCCGCCAATCATCTAGATACCTTAGCAGTCTTATCCCGTGCTTGTGTGCCCACGAGGAAAAGAGTTTGAAAACCCATGTAAACACCTGAGGGGCGGTCGAGAGACCGAAGCATAGGACTTTGAACTCGAAGCTTCAACCCTGAACCAGAAAGAGTAGGAATTTCCGAGATGAGCGATGGATCGGTATTTGCAAATATGAGTCTTTTAAGTCCACAGATGCCATAAAGTCTCCTGGACGCACCGCGTGGATCATGGAGGCTGCTGTCACCATTTTGAATGGAGTTTGCTTCACAAACAGATTCCAGGTAGAGATCGATTACTGGTCTCCAACCCCCCCAGGGCTTTCTCTACCAGAAAGAGGCAACTGAAAAACCCGTTGAGGTGTTGGGGACTCGTTGGATGGCGCCCTTTAGAAGTAAGCTCTGGATCTCCTGAGCTAGGGCCTGCCGTTTCCCGAGATTCCAAGGGACCTGGGAAGACGAAATCGGAGGAGGAATTATGAGAGGAGAGCCTATGAATGGGATGCGGTACCCCCAAAAGAAGCGCCTTGATGGGCCATTGCATGGCCCCCATAGCTTTCCACCTCATTCAACTCCCTTGCAGACAACCCCCTACGCACTGGAAGGGGGGAGCCGAGACCCTATTTCTGTCTAGGGTTCCTCCCTCTGCCTTTAGCCTTGGGAGGAGCAGACTTTCCTCTGCCCATAGGTTTTGCTACAGAAGAAGGGTGGCTGAGGCTCTTGGCTGGGAGTGGAGCCGTAGTTGTGGTCTAAGGTTGTGGAGTTGGCTGCTGTTGCATTGTGCGAAAGGAGGCAGCCTTTTGCATCGCGGTGTCCTGCGTCTCTTTCCTCCAATATCTAAGATAGAGGAAACTGCTTGTTTAGAAAAGAGGAGAGGTTGTAGAAGGTCCGAGTTTCTCAAATCTGATCTCTCGGCCTTACAGATGCTCCTATGAAGTCTGGAAACTACCGATTCCCTCCTTTTGATGACCCAATTACCCCACATGGTCGCTGTTGTAGCAGTTAGGAAGTCCACTGTCTTGGCCCCAACAGCTAGTTCTTCCTGTAGGGACTGCATGGAGTTTTGGTTTAACAGGTCCTCGTGACTCGCTAGGTAGCCAACTGTACCAGACCAAGTGTCAAACCAAGATAAAGCCTTCATAAGGGACATTGAAGCTGCTTTCATTGCCGAGGCTTCTGTGGCTGTGAAAGAGACTTGAAGAGAAGAGTGTCTCTCCGAGGAGCAGCCAGGTGTGAGCCTCGCCGTGAGGGGATCCAGGGTCAGGAGAAGGGTTGGCTTCTCTGACCTTGTAAAAGCACTTTTGCCTCATAAATGGTTATTGTAAAAGTTTATGAGATCCCTGAGACTTCAAGGAGCCCGTTTCTCCCAAGACAGCCTGCGAGACCTTCCTCAGACGGCCTGCAGTGTGAACAGACCAGGGAAATTCAATTCTGGTCTTAGGGTTCGGTGGAGGACGACATAGTCTGTCTAAAGTTGGAGCGTCAGTATATCGAGGAGACAGATGTAGATCGCCGAGGCCTGAGATATTACACACAGTTCTTAGAGCCCTCAAATCGGAGGACTCGAGTCCTTTGATGGTTGCTCTTCTGAGGAATCCTCAAGCTGCGCTAATTCCTCGTGAGTTATTACAGGAGGAAGGGCGATAGAAGTCAGCATGTCTGGAGTTAATAGCGAAGTAGGAGACCATATTGCTGTTATTACAGGGGAAGGCTGAGCGCTGGATAATGGCGCCGCGAGCGCATGACCTTGCGTGGAAGTCGACGGTCTAGGAGAAGGTGACCGAATTATTGGTACTGCCTTAATAGGATTCTTAGAGATTCCTCTCTTTAAAGGGTCTGAAGAACGAGGTGGAAGAGGTTGAATTGATCGGCCATCTGGCTTTTTCCCTCTGCTCTCAACAGAAGAGAAGAAGGGTTGAACCCCTGCGTCTTCTTCCGAGGTTTTCACGAGGCTCGTATCCGTAACTCATTAGGGAGCAAGGGAACCGGAGTTGTCCTGTCTGAAACACGAGGGCGAGGTGATTGACCCCGCGAGAGTATGACCGGAGACTTGCGCGATCGGGAAGTTGAAGGGTGAGAGTGCTCTCTCTCTGATGACACATAGCGAAGGTGAGGAGAAGTACTCTTTCTCCCTTTCCAAGAGCGTTCAGAGATCCTCGAACTAATATGTGAAGGAGAGGGATCGAGGTCATGGCACGCTTTGCCCTTGGCCGCTCTCCTGGCGCGATTAGATGAAAAATCGTGGAAAAAGCTTCTCTTAGGGGAGCGCTTATTACGCTTTGGAGAGCTCTCTTGTGATGAAGAGCGAGAACTTAACGTAGCGCTCTTTCTTGAAGCGCCTAGATCACTTAGAAGATCCCTCGCAAGAGGAAGACAATAGCGAGGCAGAATGATGACAAGAGGAAGCGCTCTTATGTTTGTGACGAGAGCGCTTATAGTCTCGCGGCGAGACATCTCGAAGAGATAGAAGGCGAGGAAGAGCGAGAATGATGATTCCTCTTCCTATGTCGCCTGTCTCGACGGCGAGATCGTCTGGGCAAAGGAGAGCGAGCTCTCCTTTTCCTCTTCTCTCTCTCTCCTTCTAGCCTCCGCAGAGAGCGAGGAGGAGGAGGAGGAGATACTGCGATGTTTGCGCTTGCGTTGTGATTTTGTAGAGGCACAAACGGAGTGCACAGTAGGCGCTGCAGGAGCTGAACTTACTATATCAACTGAAACTTCCGCAGGCGCCGACTGAGTTGACGGGAGGTAGGCGAGGTCCGGAACTCCCGAGGGTTCTAAAACAGAAGGAACCCGAGGCAATAACTTGCCCAAGAGGAACTGGTTCCAAACTTCCTCCGAAGGAGAACCAGGAAGTCAAAGGGCAGGCCATACTGCTCGTACATGATCTGGAATGGAAGCGGTAACTGTCTCATTCCCGGTTGTGGAAAATATTGCCCCACTGGGGGAGGCAACGTGATCCGCCTGACCAAGAGGAAAGGGGGTTAAATCAATGGTGTCACTCTTCCTCAACTTCCCCCAGAGGAGGGAGGCAAGGAAGAGTCTGAAGGGAGAGATCGAGAGGCCGAAGAAGAGGCCCGAGACTCTTACCTTTCAACGGCGAACCTGGAGGTAACGAGTCCCTCTTGGATTTCTTCTTCTTCCTCTTCTCTAACTTTTCCCACTGAGAGGGCGACCACTCTCTACATACTTGGCAGGGGGAGCCTTCAGAACACATGACCTCTGCATGTAGGGCATAGGGAATGAGGATCTACCTCCGGCGGTGACAAAGGTGCCACAGGATTTCGGGGGAACCCCGGGTCATAATAGAGGACATCACATCTAACAATGAAAAAAGAAAGAATTAATCAAAAACACAATAAAGAAAGGCTAGTCTGCCAGTCAAACAAAAGCAGGAGCAGCGGTGTTACCACTGTGACGGCTAGAATTCGATTGAAGGTAAACAGTAGCTACCGCCCGGCGGCCCCCCACCGCTAACAGGTGGATAACTACCGCCCCAGTCGTTAACGACCTTTATGTTAAGGTTTTCTGCCGTATTTTCCAGCTCCTGCTAGAATATCTCCTAAAGTAAAGAATGAGGATTTGTATCTAGTGTAAGAACAAATAGTGTGGTTTGTATTCCAGTTACGGAACAATTATGTATTTGCGATATACAGCCCAGCGCTGGAGCCCAATATACTATTCAGCACCATACTGCAGCAGGGGAGGAAACCCTTTAATTTCACAAACAAAAGTTAGAAGAGGTTGGACAGCAAGATGCAAGAGAGGAAGTGGGAATGGAGGTAAAGTGTAAGGATATAAAGCTACGGGCTGAAGGAATGCTGCAAAGGCCCTTAAGTAATGCCTATAGAACACCATGAGTAAGTGCACTGATGGAACTATCCCTTATGGGGGAACTAGTGGTGTGGAGAATGGGTGAGTAGGAGGGAAGTAGGAATGGTGGGAGGAGAGAGCATCAACATCTAACCTTAACCCTTTTACCCCCAAAGGACGTACTGGTACGTTTCACAAAACCCATCCCTTTACCCCCATGGACGTACCGGTACGTCCTTGCAAAAAAATGCTATAAAAATTTATTTTTTCATATTTTTTATATTTTTTTTTTTAAATTCAGGCATTTTCCAAGAGAATGAGACCAACCTGACCTCTCTATGACAAAAATTAAGGCTCTTAGAGCAATTTAAAAAAAATATACTGCAAAATGTGCTGGGAAAAAAATAACCCCTTGGGGGTTAAGGGTTGGAAATTTCCAAAGAGCCTGGGGGTAAAAGGGTTAATTGCACCCACACTCCCAAATGTCAACTCACTCAACTAATATAGTACCCCAAAAGATGACAAACTACCAAACTCTCGGTTATTAATCAAAGCACAAACTTTACTTCTACAAATTATAATGCACAAAAATCGGGAAATGTATAACACACCCTATACTACAGTTTCCAACAACCTACTCTTAAAAAAACATTTTCAAGTTATCTAATAGCTATTAATAATTGCATACTTTCTACAAGAAAATTCCTTTAAATTTCATTCAAAACAAAACATCTTATCAAATCATTTATTTACTAAGAGTCTGATAAGTTGAGGCAATACGGTAGAAAAATACAGCATTAAATCACTTCCAAAGCAGACTGTGTATTTCATTTGGTGGTGGGAAGAAATAGTCTAAAGTGTCCATCCCGTATTCAGTGCATAAATGGTAGTGTAGAAATTTAAAGTTTAAAATTTGGCTATAGTGTAATGCAAAATCAAATCTCCCTCTTTACAACTTTATAACTAGTAAAGTATATAGACTGCTGCCATGAAAGAATGCAAATACATACTGTGGGCCATCCAGAGGAATTATCTTGGCACTATAAGCTTAATGAATTTGAAGTCCTTCTCTTGCAAAATTTATGGACAGTATAAGCATATTCAGTAATACTCCTCTTTAAGTCTGTTCAACATAGGTCAATTCCAACTTTAGATTACTCATCCTTAACCCTTTTACCCCCAAAGGACATACTGGTACGTTTCACAAAACTCATCCCTTTACCCCCATGGACATACCGGTACGTCCTTGCAAAAAAATGCTCTAAAAATTTTTTTTCATATTTTCAATAAATTTTTTAGATAATTCAGGCATTTTCCAAGAGAATGAGACCAACCTGACCTCTCTATGATGAAAATTAAGGCTATTAGAGCAATTTAAAAAAAAAAATATACTGCAAAATGTACTTGAAAAAAAATAACCCCTGGGGGTTAAGGGTTGGAAATTTCCAAATAGCCTGGGGGTAAAAGGGTTAAGTAATACACAAAAAAATTCCATTTTACCTGACCTTCTGTTTCTATGTCCTGCAATAACAAATTCCTGTACTGTACAGACTTGTACTTCACATGGAAGGTTATCAATGCAAGTATCTGGGTTTTGTAAAATGATGGCAAGTTGCGAGTTCTTTTTCTTGTTCAATACACATACGGAGAACATACAAGTCGCTTTATCGGGTGAAAATCCAACCTACGTTAAAAACAGTCTTATGCCAGGTCTACTAGAACCAATTAATGACGTAGAGTAGGGTATTATTAGTGTCCCAATATATTTTTAAAAAATCAAAACCTATTTGTGAACTTTCACAATTACTTTTTTCTTTTCATGATTAGCCAATGAAAATAGCAGTAAAATATAAATTTTAGCCTAAAAACAAGAGACAATAATTTAGTAACCAAACATAGCTACACACTTTACCTTATATATAAGTTTGTTGATAGCAGAATCAAAAAATACCACGGTGAGTATGCCTAAGCCAACCAGAACTATTCCGAGGCTCAAAACACACCCTGAAATAAAAAAAAAAAATTTACATTGGTAACAGTAATAAAACAAACCAACATTATTATTTATAGAAAAATACACTACATAACTAGGATACATCTTAGAATTGCTGTAGCTGATGCATTTCTGACTCAATTTTACTATTCTGGCAGAATCTGGTAACAACCAAGAATTTCTAGCAACCGCTACCCAGTATTCACTGGTGGTCTGGGTCTAACAGCACTCTTAGCCTCCATTCTGATTCTAGCCGTCATGTTCCCAATGCTATCCAACAGGCCTGAAGTTTTTGTGAAGTTTCTTGACATACTTTTTCTCATTTCAATATGAAGGACCTTAGTAAACTCCAGATATGTCCAAGACTGCCAGAACGTCACTAGAACCTTCATGAGTAAGGTCGAGGTTGATCCTGACTGTATCCGACATGTAGAGGGCACCGCTACACTTTGGATTCCCCTTATGATGCATGCTGGAATACACATTATGAAAGAATTACAGCTGAAGGATAGAAGAAAATATCTTGCGTGCAGAAATAACTACAATAAAGCAGTCACTGTCTACCAAAAAAATCATGGGATATGAAGCATTGATCAAATTAGGTACGGTCCCATTCTACTTTGGGTCATTTCGAGGCTACTATAGTCATATTAAAGTTGGGAATAAACCAGACTGTTCAAGACACTTTATTAGGGAGAAAAGCATAGAGGTCAAGGCCGTTCCAGGGGTGTTGGAAAGCGTTCTTGAACACTGTATCTATGTCTGGCACCGATGAGCAGAATATTGGAAGTTTCCGATCTAGCAAGTCTGTGAATAAGTATTCTGTTAGAGAATCCCACAGTCAGGATCTTGTTTGGTATCTAAGTATGCAAAGACCATTCTGACCCAACAATCAGCATAGTCTTGCTCAGCTTGTCCACCACGATTTTCTTCCTACCAAGAATAAAGTGGGCTGTGGCAGAGATAGAGATGACAACTGCCCACTTGTGAATTTCCAATGCTAGCAAGCAAAGCTGCAAAAAAACACCTTGCTTGTTTACATCTGCGACTTTGGTTATATAACATCAAGTGACCAGTCAAAAAAGGGAAAAAAGTGCTGGAGCATGAGGAGAGCAACTTGAAGTTCCAACACGTTCTTAGGGCATCGACGTTTCTGGTTGCTCCACTGTTCTGAAGCTAGATGTTGTACGTGAGGAGCTCCCCCCAAACCTTCCTTCCACGCATCTGTGAACAAACGAAGGCCTGGTGGAAGCAACAGCAAAGTCAAGGCCTTTAAAAGCTTCCTCTCTGTCCACCCACCATTCCAGATCAAGTCTGGATTCTTCCCCTACCAGAACTAATTATGGAGAAGGGTTGCTGCCTGGTGACCAGTGTCTCTTCAACTCTTATTGATGAAGGAACCACAGGTGGAGATGACCATTCGGAATGAGACGTTCCAGGGAGCCTAGGTGTCCCAGCAACTTCTTCCAAAGATGTCTTGGCAGACAGGGATGTAATAGGAGGGGAGAACCACCTCTTGAAAGCATAGCAGTCTGTCCCAAGATGAGAAGATTTTTCCTACAACGGTGTCGATGTCTATACCAAGAAAAATTAAGTCTTTGTTTGGGCATTAGGATTTACATCTCCCAATTCACCATGATCCCCAAATCATGACAGAATGAGAGAAGTTTGTCTCGGTGGAGAAGTTACCCACCCGAGTCTGACAAGATCAACCACCATCCAGGTAGTACAGAAGATTCCAGAGTAAAAACTCTGGCTAATGAGAGACCAAAGCAAAATACTTCGAATTGGTACACTTTGCTCGCCATTACAAAACAGAGGTACTTCCTGGAGTCAGGATGGATTGGGATCTAGAAGCAAGCTTCTTTTAAATCTATCGTCATTGTGAAGTCTAACGGCCTGATCACCAGCCTGACTGTGGCTGAGCTCTCCACTTTGCCGTACAAACTTGTTCAGCGCTGAAAGGTCTACGACTGGCCTCTAGCCTCCAGAAGCCTTCTCTACAAGAAAGAGTAAACTGAAGAAGCCTGGGGAGTTGTCGTCAACCTCTTGTAGAACACCCTTCTCCAGCATGGCCTGAAGGGCTAAGGCCTTTGCCAATTCCTGGCGGTAGGATGATGATGTCACTGGTGGTTAAAAAAGAGGAGGGGAAGGTGATAAAAGGTAAGTGGTGTTTGGACTGAAAAACATCCAAAGTTCAATGTTCTGCGCTGTGATACCAACACCTCTTCTACCATGGTTGCAGGCATCCTCCCACAAGTGACATCATAGAAGGACTGCCCTGTCTAGTGGGGTAGTTGGCCTTGCTTTCTTCTCCCGGGTAGGTTACGCCCTTGACCTTGTCTGTTCTGAAAGGTCTGTTGTTGGTCAGTTCCATGCCTCAAACTGGAAGGGGTGGGAAGTGGGTTACTACTAGAGGTAGGCTTGTGTGCCTCTGGTAAGAGGCGATAATCTCGAGCAGCTAGAACTGGAGGTGGACTGTGGTTGCCAGAAGGATACCGCTCAGTGCAAAAGAGTTATGACTTGCCTTCTTCCATTTCTCAGCTTTCACCCCTACCTCTTCTGTTGGGAACAGAAAAGGATTCTTCACTGAGGCATTGTGGAGATTCAAGATCTCTCGCTGGTCGTTAGTTTGTGGAACCTGGAGGCTGTGGTGTGGCAAAATAAAGTTTGCTCACTGGTTGGCAGACTAATTAGCCAAAATTTTAAAAGCTTTGGCCTGTCAAGAAAACGTTCTTGAATGCAATCCACTTGTTAGGGCTCGTCAAGAAGACGTTCTTGAATGCAATCCACTTGTCTGGGTCTGTCAAGTCTTTGCTGTTGGCCAATAAGCGCCATACTGGACCAGTCGTTGATCCATGAAGAGGCCTAAAGAGTGGCCATTGCAATGCTCTCCATGTTCATGGTGTTTGTCACCATAAAAGGGGCAAGCTGTTCAGCTAGAACATCCACAGTGATGCCTCGAGTCAAAGAAGAAACTGCGGGGTCAATAGGTAAGGATGAAAGGGGAGCCTCCTGGATGCTGTAATACGTCCTTTGGTGACAAAAAGCAAGAGGAATCATCTGAAAGGATGTCCCTTCCCTTATAAAATCCTTCATCACAGAGACCTGCATGTTAACCTTACCTAGGGCTTCTGAGGACAGGTTTGACAATAGAAATTCTAGACGAAATCTGATGTCCGTAGGTACACAGCACAGGCTGTCAATGGCCGCTTTATTCCCTTAAGAGGAGAGCATGGGGCCTCCCTGATACTATTAACTAGACACATGCAGGCAAAAAACTGCAGAAATATGGACTGACTCACCCTCCTCAGTATCAAGGGCCTTAGATCCAGCAGGCTGAGAAAGGACACCATTAGAAACTTCCTATTCTGGTCGGACACTTAAGATACGGTAATTCGCATCAACTGGCAGATTAATTTTCATACTTCACAAGAGGGGATTACATATTACAAGAAGAGGGTAAAATTTCCTCATTTTAGGATAGATGTTGGTATCTAACAAGCTTTGAAAGAATAATTATGAACATTAGGGGAGTTTTCACAGAAAGAAGAAAAATCCATACAAAAGATAGTTTTTCTTATGGCTAGGTGGTAAGTTTTTCTTATGGCTAGGTGGTAAAGTGTGAGAGTAGCTTCAGATATATTTCTTGACAAAATGAAAATTTCAAAATCTAAGCCTTACAAAACTTACCATTGCTCAATAAATAAATGACCTTTCTTTAAGAAGTTAATGTATAATATCTAAGCAAGAAGGCATCTTTTTACTTGCTCTTGCTACAGAGGAACTGGATGTACTTTAAAGAAAAGAAACCACATTTAAAGATATACCTGTACTATAGTTTGTAGATCAAAAGGTTTTAAAAGTTTGGGCTGGATTACAAAACATTTATTGGCTGGTCTAAAAATAGTTCTGAGTGGATTATCCTCAAAAAATTTATTGGTTCATTTATTGTCTTACATTTTATCATATACAGTAGCAGGAAGCACTGTGTTCAAAGAAAATACCTTCAATAAGTACCATATTTATGTCAGCCAGTTCCATTACTCTGAAAGGCAACAATCTCAGAGCTTCAGTAATCAATGGCTGATACTGAAGTAAAAGACATGAAAAAAATACTTTTGTGAGGTCAGGTGACAGTACTGTAAAGCTAGTATGTCAAAAATCATATTAAATGTTGAAAAAACTGTACTTTATTTAATTTATGAAAAGGTAACTGGTTGATGAGGAAATGTGACTACAGGTTTGATACCCCTAATATGATATCTAAATACACCAAATATCAAGACTAAAGAAAAGACCAACTTATAAATGATGTGATGATCATTGATCTCAAGTGTTTCAGGCATGGGAATTACAAATCAAAAACCTTAACGAAGGCCACATTTCAACACAGAACAACAGGAACTTAGCAACAAGTAAAGGCCAAAGTATTTATCAAGAATTAGCAGGCTTAAAACAGGAATTACTATAAGATTTCTAAAATTCTAGGTTCCCAACCTTTGAACTTTTTGCATCTCTATTTTCTGAGGATGGGGAAATTATTCCTGAGAAAATACAAATGGAAGTACTTAATTAAATTTCAATGTAATAAATGAACTAGAATGTTTGTAAGTAGCTCACAGTCAGTTTTATAATTATGCAATACAACATCACACCAAGTTTAAAACACAGTAGGTTACTAATATCAAATAAATATCCAAATTTCTCTATGTATGGAAACTGGTAATAGTGTTTGACAGCACATACTTTATTGTACAGTATACGAAAAACTCTTAAATAATTAACCTATTTACAAGCAAATATAGATCCCACACACTGATGCACATTAGGACAAGCATGGACGAGTTGGTACAACAATAATGACAATGTTAGGTCAAAGACACCAAATATTTAGTCAATAGTATGAGTGGAAGGGAGGAGAGCATTTACAGTATGATTGATGTGTTTAAATTACATACTACAGTATATCTTTATCTAGTAATATCAAATCATTACTCACTACATTCATACAAATCATGTAAGTGGATAAAAATGACTACTGCTCCTAAAATAGGGCAATTAAATGAAAAAGGATGGCAATTATCAAATACTCAGTGACCAGGAAAGTCATACATTATATTAAGGGTCTGGAGTTTTGAAGATAATTGTTCACTGGGGAAGACAGTTAGAAACGACGAATCATACTCAGTGACTCGGAACATTTATTAATCGATAATTCCTTGGGATGAGAGTACCAATAAAAATGAGTACAATGCTTCGAACATGTCCTAATCTTATTAAAAAGGATAAACAGATTGACACATGAACTCTAATTTCTTATTCAGTGAATCAGTCTACTGTAATTAAGAAAAAAAATGGATGAAAGTTGATTGATTCAAAGTTTTCATTAACGCCGAAGTTCCTGCGTGAAGAATGGCAGCAAGGGTATGCTGTAGCTTTACAAGTCCATAGTTCAGGGTCTTTTCACCTGAATTGTGGCAAACTAAGACATTAGAGAACACCATACTAAATATTGATAGTGTCAGAAGGATTAACATTTTTAGAAGACTGAAGTTTTGTTAGAACCAGTATTGAGAAAGTCTATAGGATAATAGACCTCTCTCTAAATATTGTCAAGAGGTATCAGCTTAGGTCAGCATACCACAGATGGCAACAGACAAGACATGAAATCACACACCACCGAGGATTGTATCTTTACCATGAAATCCAAATTGAAAAAACCAGTTCTATGATTAAGCAAAAACTAACAGAGGTCTATTGACAAACTTCAACAAGTCCAGGTGCAATCAAAATCAGTATCAACTAGTCATTCATCAACTTATAACTTTAATTTGTTTAAAAAAAAAATGCTGGATCTAATATAAGAGGAACAGTACATTACACAAATTACCTATGGAATATGTTCTTCACAAAAATTGGGCTTACAATTTTTAAGTTTGTGTTAAAATTTCAATGTTGCGAGAGTACTCAAAAAGCAGAATCTAGAACCTCCTGCCAAGAGCATCAGTACCCAAAGCTTGGATTTGTCTTGAAAAACTATTACAGGCCTTGAACTCATCCATCTAAGTGAACACCACTACCACCTAAAGACGACAATTCAAAATGGGTGTTAGCCTCATTACCAACATAAGGGACAGTGTGTGTGTTATCAAGACATGACCATAACACTTTGAACAAGAATGTTATAATTTGATTTATGAATTTGGGCTATATGTCATAGTGCTGGGGCCTGAGACCATTTAGTAAATAGGTATAACTGTGGCAAAACCCTGGCTACACTAAAATAAAAGTTGAGGTTGAACAGCAAGGAAACATCAACATAGGTTAAGGAAGTTATAAATGCTATGAAACTAAGAATCCCTATGATATTAGTTACAACACATTGTTGTGGAAGTGCATTTCGTCCAGCAATCACAAAACCAGGTCCAGACGGCATGAGATGGGGCCCTTGTGTGTCAAAAACACAACAGACTTGAACCTCAGTGCAGTCAAGTACTATTCTTAACAGGCATCTTTAGTGCAAACAGATTTTATTTTTTTTTTTTGGACATCACTAACTCGGGTAGAAATCTAATTACAGTACTTGTACAAATACTTACGGCAAATTCAAAATGTCATATCTTATGAAATAAAACATAAAAATTACCACATGTCAAGGTTCCTCTTACATTTCATAGATTGGCTCTAAGTTATATTCATGTAAAAGCTAAGCTTAAAACCTACTACCGCTAGAGAGTTATGGGGTCTTTTGACTGGCCAGACAGTACTACATTGGATCCTCCTCTCTGGTTACGGTTCATTTTCCTTTTGCCTACATACACACTGAATAGTCTGGCATATTCTTTACATATTCTCCTCTATCCTCATACACCTGACAACACAGATTACCAAACAATTCTTCATCACCCAAGGGGTTACTGCACTGTAATTGTTCAGTGCCACTTTCCTCTTGGTAAGGGTAGAAGAGACTCTTTAGCTATGGTAAGCAGCTCTTCTAGGAGAAGGACACTCCAAAATCAAACCACTGTTCTCTAGTCTTGGGTAGTGCCATAGCCTCTGTACCATGGCCTTTCACTGTCTTGGGTTAGAGTTCTCTTGCTTGAGGGTACACTCGAGCACACTCTCCTATCTTATTTCTCTTCCTCTTGTTTTGTTAAAGTTTTTATAGTTTATATAGGAGATATTTATTGTTGTTACTCTTCTTAGAATATTTTATTTTCCTTTTTTCCTTTCCGCACTGAGCTATTTTCCCTGTTGGAGCCCCTGGGCTTATAGCATACTGCTTTTCCAACTAGGGTTGTAGCTTAGTAAGTAATAATAATAATAATAATAATAAGCGAGAGAAAGATTCAAGTTAAGATAGACTCCTAGAAAGGACTTCATCCAACTATAAAAGCACAATAAAAAACTGTAATAAAAAATTCAAAACTATTACAAGCAATTATATGGAAATCATAAAGGCAAATGGTATGGTTCAATTCAATTTGATTTATAAGATTTAACCTACAAGACCCAAGCTGGTGCCAGAGGCCATTCAGTACTGAAGTGTAATTAGAGGAAAACTCTACAACTGCATAATGATGGAAAAGTCAAGAAGTTGGACAGCAGGACAGAAGATTAAAGTGGGAACAGAGAGAGCGGAAGGCTAAAAAGTTAAGTTTGTGCAACTATAGCTCCAAAAAGGGAAGTAGCAAAGACTTTTCAGTAATACCTACAGTGCAAAAAAGGGAGGTGCAAAAGGTATGGTAAAGGCTTGTAAATCTATCAATGTACAGTTATGTAAAACATGACCTATAGTGAAGACAGTGGCAAGTATTTAAAACCTAGAAAAATTTTGGGGTTCGAGAACAATTCTAGTGCTTTCCTGGCAACTGTAATATAATCAATAGCTACCACTGCAAATGGGATGCATCTGAGAGCTGCATTTAGCAGATTTTATGATATTGTGAGCAGATATATTTAGAACATACCTGCACAAGATGGAGATCAGAGGAACTTTTAGCAGTATGAACAACACTGATCTCAGGCACAGAAAAAATTAAAAAGTTAGTGTATCTGGATGTTGTGGGTGAAGTGTTGAGGCAAGTGCAAGCAAGTGCAATATTAACATTAGGATATACATACATACATATACCAAAGGCACTTCCCCCAATTTTGGGGGGTAGCCGACAACAACAAGAAACAAAACAAAAAGGGGACCTCTACTCTCTACGTTCCTCCAGCCTAACCAGGGACTCAGCCGAGTTCAGCTGGTACTCCTAGGGTGCCACAGCCCAACCTCCCACATTTCCACCACAGATGAAGCTTCATACTGCTGAGTCCCCTACTGCTGCTACCTCCGCGGTCATCTAAGGCACCGGAGGAAGCAGCAGGGCCTACCGGAACTGCGTCACAATCGCTCGCCATTCATTCTTATTTCTAGCACGCTCTCTTGCCTCTCTCACATCTATCCTCCTATCACCCAGAGCTTTCTTCACACCATCCATCCACCCAAACCTTGGCCTTCCTCTTGTACTTCTCCCATCAACTCTTGCATTCATCACCTTCTTTAGAAGACAGCCATTTTCCATTCTCTCAACATGGCCAAACCACCTCAACACATTCATATCCACTCTAGCCGCTAACTCATTTCTTACACCCGTTCTCACCCTCACCACTTCGTTCCTAACCCTATCTACTCGAGATACACCAGCCATACTCCTTAGACACTTCATCTCAAACACATTCAATTTCTGTCTCTCCATCACTTTCATTCCCCACAACTCCGATCCATACATCACAGTTGGTACAATCACTTTCTCATATAGAACTCTCTTTACATTCATGCCCAATCCTCTATTTTTTACTACTCCCTTAACTGCCCCCAACACTTTGCAACCTTCATTCACTCTCTGACGTACATCTGCTTCCACTCCACCATTTGCTGCAACAACAGACCCCAAGTACTTAAACTGATCTACCTCCTCGAGTAACTCTCCATTCAACATGACATTCAACCTTGCACCACCTTCCCTTCTCGTACATCTCATAACCTTACTCTTACCCACATTAACTCTCAACTTCCTTCTCTCACACACCCTTCCAAATTCTGTCACTAGTCGGTCAAGCTTCTCTTCTGTGTCTGCTACCAGTACAGTATCATCCGCAAACAACAACTGATTTACCTCCCATTCATGATCATTCTCGCCTACCAGTTTTAATCCTCGTCCAAGCACTCTAGCATTCACCTCTCTCACCACTCCATCAACATACAAGTTAAACAACCACGGCGACATCACACATCCCTGTCTCAGCCCCACTCTCACCGGGAACCAATCGCTCACCTCATTTCCTATTCTAACACATGCTTACTACCTGTGTAGAAACTTTTCACTGCTTGCAACAACCTTCCACCAACTCCATATAACCTCATCACATTCCACATTGCTTCCCTATCAACTCTATCATATGCTTTCTCCAGATCCATAAACGCAACATACACCTCCTTACCTTTTGCTAAATATTTCTCGCATATCTGCCTAACTGTAAAAATCTGATTCATACAACCCCTACCTCTTCTAAAACCACCCTGTACTTCCAAGATTGCATTCTCTGTTTTATCCTTAATCCTATTAATCAGTATTCTACCATACACTTTTCCAACTACACTCAACAAACTAATACCTCTTGAATTACAACACTCATGCACATCTCCCTTACCCTTATATAGTGGTACAATACATGCACAGACCCAATCTACTGGTACCATTGACAACACAAAACACACATTAAACAATCTCACCAACCATTCAAGTACAGTCACACCCCCTTCCTTCAATATCTCAGCTTTCACACCATCCATACCCGATGCTTTTCCTACTCTCGTTTCATCTAGTGCTCTCCTCACTTCCTCTATTGTAATCTCTCTCTCATTCTCATCTCCCATCACTGGCACCTCAACACCTGGAACCGCAATTATATCTGCCTCCCTATCATCCTCAACATTCAGCAAACTTTCAAAATATTCCGCCCACCTTTTCCTTGCCTCCTCTCCTTTTAACAACCTTCCATTTCCATCTTTCACTGTCTCTTCAATTCTTGCGCCGGCCTTCCTTACTCTCTTCACTTCTTTCCAAAACTTCTTCTTATTCTCTTCATATGACTGACCCAGTCCCTGACCCCACCTCAGGTCAGCTGCCCTCTTTGCCTCACGTACCTTGCGCTTTACTTCCACCTTTTGCTCTCTATATTTTTCATACTTCTCTATACTATTACTCTGCAGCCATTCTTCAAAAGCCCTCTTTTTCTCTTCCACTTTTACCTTCACTCCTTCATTCCACCATTCACTGCCCTTCCTCATACTGCCTCCAACAACCTTCTTGCCACATACATCACTTGCAATCCCAACAAAATTTTCTTTTGCTAACTTCCACTCCTCCTCTAAATTACCAGTTTCTCTTACTCTCACCTCGTCATATGCCATTTTCAACCTTTCCTGATATTTACTTTTTACCCCCGGTTTTATTAGCTCTTCAACCCTCACTAGCTCCCTTTTACATCCACCTACTCTATTCCCCCACTCTTTTGCTACAACTAATTTTCCTTCCACCAAAAAATGATCAGACATACCGTTAGCCATACCCCTAAACACGTGCACGTCTTATATTAGGATATAATGTAGCAAATAATGTCTCCAAAATGCTGCTAAAGATAAGATTTCCAATTGATTATTATTTTTACTTTCTACAACATAGAGCAAGCATTCGGAAAAGGAAGGAAAATCATGTGGTGGAAGGGTTACCCTTGAGACAACTGTCCATTGAGAGTTACCTAATTTTTTAAAAACAGATTGTCACACACTCAAATGGGAGTTGAGTAATTCTTAATAGGCCACTACAATTCAACACAGCGTCTTAGGAAACTGGTCCAACGGGTTGTCAATCTGAGACCTTGTCTCCACGTTACGGGGCTGGGAAGCTAGTTTGAACAGGTTTCTTACTGGAGTCATCATTTTACTGTCTCAGCACTATGTTCTGAGTTTGTTTGCTCTGTCAACAGGTACACCGTTGAGAGGGGATGGAAGGAGGCTAAAAACGGCCGGAAACAGTTGCTTCGCCTACCACTGCAAAGTAAAGGCTAGACAGGCTCACATAATAACCAGCAATGAGCACTCTACTAAGAACAGCTGGGAAGGTAGGTGTAGTCAGTAGGCCTACAGCCATGGTAGACCTCTTTCAGACATGTCTGGCGTCGACATTCGCCAAGACGCCCAATCTTTATCTTTTTGTAATTCATTATTTTAATTAATTTAACCGCTCCCTTCTGTGTCCTTTCTCTCCGAGTGTCCAATCAATATTTTAAAATTTTCAATAATTATTTACCACTTGTGAGACATTGAGATCATTCAAGTAATTTATGAGTAAATGAGAGTCATGGATCACAATTATATAATTGAACACATTCATTTATTTTCAAAAAGATTTATGCTCATTTGATGTCAATTTAGAAAATAAATCCGCTTTACGATGTAAAATTTGACAATTTTCCCAGCTTCCCAATGTTGATTGTGCATGCCACGAAAATGAGTGACAAGATGAAGCATTCCAGAAGGGGAGAAAAATCCTTTAGTGGAAGGGACAGTAGACCAATTCTTACCAGAGTAACAGTTTCCCCCAAAAATAAATTTCTTGACTTCTGCAATCCTTTACAAAAAGGAGACATGGGCACTTGAAACAGGAATGGAGGTTTTTTTACATTCTCCTCTTTCCTCATACACCTGACAACACTAAGATCACCCAAAATTTTCACTCAAGGTGTTAACTATAGCATTTTAATTGCTCAGTGGCTACTTTCCACTTGTTAGGGTAGAAGACACTTTAGCTATGGTAGGCAACTCTTATTTAAGAATTATACTAAAATCAAATCCTTATTCTCCAGTCTTGGGTAGTGCCATAGACTCTGTACCATGGTCTTCAACTGTTTTGGGTTGGAGTAATCTTAATTGAGGGTCACACTAGTCTATCTGTTTCCTTATTTCCTTTCCTCACTGGGATATTTTCCCAGTTGAAGCCCATGGACTTATAGCATCCTGCTTCTTCAAACTAGGGCTGTAGCTTAGCTATTATTATTAATAATAATAATAATAATAATAATAATAATAATAATAATAATAATAATAATAATAATAATAATTCATAGTTGGAATACCAGACCAATCTACAAGATTTTGATTGATCATATGATACAAAGGGAAAAGGAATCTTTTGTAGGAAAAGGCAGCAAGTATTAAGTACTGAAGTAGCAGGATGGATGCATGGAAGGTTTGTCTATGAGCAAGGAAAAAAAAACAGACTATCATTAGACAACATTACTGATATCCAAATACTTTTCACTCAAGTTAACAAAAATAGTATTATTTGAATACTTATTTATCAAGCTTAGAACCCCTCTCTCCCTTACTAAACTTGCATTGAATTAAGTGGAGTCTCTCAGTAAACCTACATTGCCCAAACTTTGACAGCATGAAATATACTGAATATGAGTTTAGGGAAGTACTACACCAACTAATATCTAGAAAAAGGATCATGATGACACCTGTGACTTTATAACTAATAAACCCAAAATAATCAACAGGAGACACCGTTCCCTCTTGTTAGAGGAAAGATCCCCAAAAACATCTGGTGTTGCCACTTAAAAATATTATGAGGTAATTAAGATAGTATCTGTTGACATCACTGGTACTATAGGCTTTCATATAACCTAGGTTAAGTATAATTCCATTTCTAATTTTTCTTAAAATTATTAACACTACTGTACAGTATTGTTACTTTTTTATGAATTATCACGCTAAAGTATTACTAACCTCACTACATTTGAAATGTGGCACTGTATTTATTTCCCCCATTAGTATTATGGGTGCATAAATTTCTTTTTATGCAACAAATAAATTACAGTATATTTTTGTATAGGGACTATAAGTGTTAGCTTTGATTCTTTGGATTTAATTATCAATTGCAGGGGTTTCAAACATAATACCCGTAGATAATCGAGGACTACTGTACAGTAATGAGCTTTTAAACCAAGGCCAAGAAGCAAGGAAAGAGGAAAAACACATGCTAACATATAAAAACAAAAGGCAGAAACCAAGACCTGACAGGATACAAGACTTTTAAAATCATGAAGCAGAAACAAAGATCTGACAGGATACAACAAAACCTTTAAAAATCATGAAGCAACAGTGGGTGGTATAGCCTTGGTCAAATAGCACAGTGGCTAAAACAACTTCACAAGAATGTGTACATATAAAGCATGCTTTATGTAAAAAGTTCCAAATACAGAAAAAGAAAATACACTAAAGACCAAAGACAACCAAAGTACAGACACCTCTGAAAATAGACCACCACTGCCCAACCCTCCCTTTATCTTGGTCTCTCTCAGGCAAATCATCCCAGCCAATATCCAACTCCTCCATAGTTATCAAGTTAGCCAAGGCCTTAAACTTCCCACTCTTGTATAACAGAGTTGTCAATATAACAACATTTAAGGATGTGACTGAAGAACATGTTACAAATAATGCAAAGGATCGGTTGATCTTTCACTAGACATGAGTGTATATAAGATTTAAAAAAAAAATACATGAAATAGTTAATATAACAAGATTCCCTTCTAGTGACTTAAAACTACTCTCTCCAATGAAGCACTGTATCTAAATATAACTTGGTATACAGTCGATTTGAGGATCATTCTTTGCTGAGCATACCCAATTCTTAATGTGGCAATCAATAATACTCTACCCTGCCTAACCAATGTTAGAAGTTTTACTTCGCATAATCTGTTCTGCCCACCTCTTGATTTGGGAACTGATTTAAAGGTCAACACAATTTACATTTGATTTTTTTGTAAACAATAGAGTTTAGATTAGATTCGTATTGTAGAATTTGGGACTCAAAGCTGGCGTGGAGGTCTGGGAGACTATTCAGCACTGAGGTACAACTAAGGAAAACCAAGCAGTTACACTATTAAGTAAACTTAAGAGGCTGGACAGTAAAATGTAAGAAAGAAATAAGGAATGGAGGTAAACCAATACTGTACAGCATTAAAATAAAAATCTGCTAAGTACCACATCTATTAATACAGTACAATATCTAGCATTATCACTGCTACTTAAGAAGACCACAACTTTAAAGCAAAAGGAATGAAACCTTGGGTACTAAGCACTGTACTATCATAATACTTAAAAAATGGGAATCTTCAGTTAGGTAGACAGCTTAAATTTCAGTAACTACACGTCTTGAAAAATCCCTTTTGAAAACTGCCTAAATGGGACTGATCAGACTTGATAAACTATTGAAACCCATTTTTAGGTAACACAGCACACCAATTGGTGAATGTTGCAGACATTGAAACAGCACAACATTGTTCCAACAATGGAGAAACAAAGGATCAAGGCATATTGCATAAACACTATACAGGTACAGTAATCATTGTAGATAGATTTTTTAATTGACAGTCAAAGGAACAAGAATAATTTTTAGAATGTCTTAACTCTTCACCAGAGTTAAGGTTGTCTGTTAACTATCTTAACATAAGATAGAATCACATTATGAAATTTTGACAGTAATATTCTAGTACCTATGCCTTGAGACTGCTCTCCATGAAGAGTCAGCATTTTTTTTTTTCTTCAAAATCAAAAAGGGATGGGAATAATTTCAGAAACCCTATGTGACCCAGCACGTCTTTCCAACAAAGTTCGGAAAAAAGGAAAGGGCTATGAGCCAAGATTCTCTGTGGAAGTGAAACATGGTGATCCATTTAGTTCATGTTGGCTAACGCAAACAATTATAAAGTTTTTAACTACAGAACTGCCAAGAACTTTTTTAAGGCCTTGTCAAGGGGCGTTTAATAACGTAGACACGTGAATCCGAAAATACCTCTAAATTCTCTGACAGCCTTACCTATCATAGGGGAAGTCAACAAAATTAGATGCTCAATTATTGTTATAAGCAGAAATCAATGCAACTTAGTTTCAAAGGCTTTGTTCCTAAAAACACTTATGACAGCTTGCAATGCTGTTTCCAACACTGTCACAACATTAACACCCATTCTCAATGAGAACTGAATATTCATGTAAAACGCATTAGCTAAAAGGGAAACTTAAGTTCAAGAATAATTTTTTTTATCTACTAAAGCAAGTCTTTAGAATACATAGAACAGTAATTGAACACTATATAAATCACTAATCCTTTATGAATGAGTTACAATGTTTCAATAGAACTATGAAATCAACTTACCATAAATGTTTTAAAAACTTTAGCATTTGCATACCTATTTTACAATACAGTACTTCTAATCAATCATGTAATATTCACAGATTTAATCACAAAACATAACCCAAGTGTTAATGTTTGTCCAAAAAAACCATGCGAACAATGAACAAAAATAATATAAAACCTTAGCACCAAGTGCAATTAATGATAGTTCTACTACAGGAAAATAAAGTAATATTCACAAAAATTAAAGCCTTTCAATTTTGTACAGAGACTCCCCCTAAGAGCACGTGCAACAGAAAAGGTGTGGGACAGTGCGTCAAGATAAGTCTTCATATTTTCCTCTACCTTTGCTATAAGCCATGAAGACTTTTATTAATTTCAGTAGTAGTAGTTTGATTCGTCTGGGGAGGGTAGTCATGACTGCTTGCCACCAACGATGAGCAACAAATGAGCGCCGGCCTGATGTGTATATATAGTACAGTATTCAATATGTGAAGTGCTATACTGGATGCTAAATTAAATAGAAAGATAAAGAACTAAAATAACAAACTATGGAGAAAAAAAATAGTCCCATAGCAAGTACAGTAGTGTATTATACAGTACATAGCCTAAATTGGTGTAAATACCCGATTGCCGACTTCACCATATTACAGTAGATAAATGGGAGACATTAAAAAAAAAGTATCAGAAAGAGGCAATAAATTCATTAAACAAATACAGCACATTAAAGATTACAATGTTTTAAAAGGACTATAGTACTGTATACACCAAACTAATAAAACAATTCCAACTAAAACTTAAAACCATAGGATTTTCTACAAAAACAATTAGCTAATTCCTTCCTCCATGCAACCACCAGACCTATAGTATACTGGAAAGCATACAATACCTAACTATACAAGTAAATTAATCTGTAAAAAATCTTTTGTACAGTTTCAATTTCACTACACTTTACAGTTAGCCAAAGAGACGTATGACAGTTTTACATTAAAGCTGGTAATACGAAGTTTAGCACAAGAAAAAAGTTAACAATGCTGTCTGTAAAACAAATTTGCGGAGCTTGTAAACATGTGATTAAACACATTTTTATAAATTTTACGTAATGCAGTGCAGATAAAAGTTACTGTATTTGCTTAACCGCACTTTTGTAAAATTAATAAAAATGCACTAGATCACGTGTTTACAAACTCAATGACTGTTTTACAGGTAGCATTGCTAACAATTTCTTATTCACTAAACACAGCGTTACCTGCTGCATTGTACTGCTGTCAGATGCCTTCTTAGCTTTGTGAAGTGTACCAAAATCAATTAAGCAAACTGTACTTTCTTAAACACTTCACGATAGAAAAAAACCCATTATTTCTAAAATTTGACAGAACTCATGAACCAGAGTTCCCTATACAATACTTACCTAAAAATATCCACTTAACAGACATGCTGAGTCTGCTGGACTTTAAATTAAAGAATCTACAAATTCACTAGCACGGTAATTTGGGAAGATATGGTACAGGTATAAAGCGAACTCCATACTGTCCTTATGTAAATTCAAAACTAACCACTAACTTAGGATTTTTATTCTAAAATTTCAAAACTCAAATCAAAGTACAGATTTCATATAAAAACTACTGAATAATTGCACTATAATATGCTCTTTCTTGAAAATTATTCCATCAACCACTTATCAACCATATCTTTCAAGCACTTAAGATCAAGATATCCAGCACTGTATTATTATTTACTACGTAATTTTACTATAAAATATAATAAAAACAGCCTTGCAGCTGGTGCTATGTTTTATCAATAGGCGTAGGAGAAGATGAATGAAAATTTAAGAAAAAAAATTCTCCCCAATCCACAAGATGCCAAGGAAACCTAGATACTGTTGCCATGCCAATGATAGTAAAGCACTCTTCAACTGAAGGACCCTTTAGTTTGGATAAGTATACTGTATTCTAAATATAAACAAAACATGAAAAACTAAATAATTAAGTCTGAGACTGTACAATATAAACATCATTTAAAACATTTGCAGTATAGTCTAAAAATCAAAATACAAGAAATATTGAAAAATTATTTTATATGCGGTGGTAATGCTAACACTAATCCCAATCTGAGACTAAGCCAACTTAACATGCTTACTAAGCAAGACAGCTGACAATTCTTATTAAAATAGATCCGAGCTCAAAAAGATGAAACTAACTTTTATGCAATCCTAAGTCCAAATGACAAATTTGGAGATAATTTGTCAATTTTCCAGCTAAACAAACCCGAGTCCTTTACATAGGACAGAATAACAGCAAATCTGGAGAATACAGTAATCAAGATATTTACAATGAGATGTAGAGGTAGCCAGTAGTTACCAGCCAGGAGCTGGGAAGTCTCAGTCCCCTGAGCACTCGCTTTTGTTGCTGCCAGGACTTTATAGGGGGTAGGTGATTGAGGAAAAGTATGTGCAAAGGACTCAGGTTTGTTCAGTTAGGAAAACTATGTCAAATTTGGAGATAATTTGTATTTTTCCCAAACTAATACAAACTTGTAGTTATGTGGATTATCTTTCGGCCCCTGCGGCTGCGGGGGCATAAAACCGATTAGAATAGTGCCAACGTATCCATGCGTGTCGTAAGAGGCGACTAAAAGGGACTGAACGAGGGGGCTGGGAACCCCCTTCCTGTATTTACAATCCTGCGAGACATCAACGAATTGGAGCTGGGGGGAGAGTGACTGCTCCCCGCACTCTAGTTTTGGGGTGTTTGAATGTACGTGGATGTCCTGCTGCTTCCTCCGGTGCCTTAGATGACCGCAGAGGTAGCAGCATTAGGGGATTCAGCATTATGAAGCTTCATCTGTGGTGGATAACCGGGGAGGGTGGGCTGTGGGACCCTAGCAGTACCAGCCGAACTCAGTCAAGTCCCTTGTCAGGCTGGGAGGAACGTAGAGAGGAGAGGTCCCCTTTTTGTTTCATTGTTTGATGTCGGCTACCCCCCAAAATTGGGGGAAGTACCTTGGTATATGTATGTATGCATCTTTCGGCAAAGCTGGAAGGTAGCCATTAGACTTAAAGTGAGAGGTGGCAACCCTGCCTAACAACTTTAATGGGTAGACAGAGGGTGGCTAGGGGGTGCCCAGGCCTATATACAGTATACTCTCACAGCTGTGAGCTATGTCACTTTTTGATTACAGGCAGTACTAACCGGAGGAAAGGTAATGGCGGGCCAATTTATATAAATAACTACAGGTTTGTATAAGGGCAAAATACAAATTATCTCCAAATTTGTCATTTGTTCCCATACACTTAAACCTACCGTTATTTATGTGGATGACCCTCTCTTAGGAGGGTAGAAGTCCTATTTCTGGCATGGACATTGACCCAGGTTTACCTAGTACAGTATATAACAGTGGTCTAGGGAAAACCTTGCCATCTCGCTAACAATACAAAGTGAGTATGATAGCGGCCTGAGCAATTCAATTGTCGAAAGATATGTGAACATCTATGGAAGTATATTGCGAGTTTATAAATAGGATATAAACAAAGACATTTCCCATTGCCTACCTCGCAGGAAGCAATGGGGATGTGAACAGTATACTATCAAATTTATGACTATACTAGGCTATACAGGGGAAGTGATTCTTACCTGCAGATGTTGAAGTCAGCTTGCAGGGGGACCCATGGCGCTGTACCCCAAGGGAGGGGAAGATGAAGATAGGAAAATGCCAGACACTCTCTCATTCATCCCCGACTTGTAACCAATGCCCTCAACCATCTGCTACATGTCCAACAAACAGCCTGAGGTACTCTTAAACCCCTTGTTGAGCAGCCACAGGACTGATAGTACACATATCGAGCCTCCTGTGGGTCAAGTCTTTTAAATAGCGAGCTGTGAACCTAGTTTGACTTTTCTACACGTCCACTTGTGATGCCTGCAACACGGAAAAGTTGCACTTGAATGCCAGGGACATACTGATGCCCCCACATCATGGGGTCCAGGTCTTCCAGCCGAAGGAGGATCCGGATTTAGAGCTCTTTCAATGACTAGAGGTATCCAAGTTGATATAGTATTTTTAGTGAGTCTCACCTTAACCCTACCAGAACTAACAAAAAGAGATGTTAGTCGGGGCCATGTTGCTGCAATGCAGTTCAAGATATCTCAAATTCCTCACTGGGCATAGTAACAATTTTATCTGGGTCATTAGTTAGAGAACGTAGACTCAATCTGAAAGGGCCCGAATCTAGGGTCCAGTACCCCCCCCCCCCCCCAGATTTTGAGTCTTTGCAATAAACTCAGGGAGGAAGCCAAGTGCCTCTTCCCCCCCCCCCCCCCCCCCACCATCCCCTTAAATTTGTGGTCATACGAGAGGCCATGAAGTTCACCAACTCTCCCTGCTAAAGCTAAAGCAAGCAGGAACGCCTTCTTTAAAGTGAGATTTCGATCAGTTGCATGGCGTAATGGTTCGTAAGGAGGGCCTTTAAGGGATCTCAAAATGCAAACCACATTCCAAGGAAGAGGCCTGATTTCTGACCGAGGGCAAGTGATCTCATAACTCTGTACAAGTAAAGAAGACTCCAACGAAGAAGACATGTCCACTCCTCTTAGCTTTAAGGCGAGGCTAAAGGCCGAGTGATAGTTTTTCACTTAAGAGACTGAAGGAGTTTTTCCTACCAAAGGTATACAAGGAACTCCTCTATTAAAGGAATGGTGGTATTGAGTGGAGATATATTCCTTCCACGACACCAACCACAAAAGACCATCCACTTAGTCCGGTACACTGAGACTGAGGACTTAATCAAGTATCTGGACATTTTCTCAGCAACTTGTTGCGAAAAGCCTCTCAGAGAGGAGATGCTGGTTAGTCTCCAGGCGTGAAGTCGAACAGACTAGACAGTCTTGTGAAAGATGTTTGTGTGTGGTTGTTTGAGTAGATTTGGTCATGGAGGGAGTTCTCTTGGTAGATCTACTTGGAATTGCAGGAGGTTCAGAAACCACTCTGCATGAGCTCATAGCTGAGGAACAAGAGTCATTAGATTTTCGGATGCTCTGGTCTTGTTGAGCAGCCTTCTCATCAGACAGAATGGGGCAAGGTGTACACATCAATGTTGTCCCACCGTTGTTGAAATGCATCCTGCCATAGAGCCTGAGGATCCAGGACTGGAGAACAGTACAGCAAAAGCTTGTTGTTCAGAGATGTCGCAAACAGGTCTCCTATCAGGGAACCTCACTAAGTCAGGACTTTGTTGGCTATCAGAGAATTCAACGACCATTAGGAGCCCACTATCAGTCACTGCTCAGATTGTCAGCAAGCACATTACTCCTGATGGAAATGAAGCGAGCCAATAAGGACACCGAATGTTCTTCTGACCATCTGAGAATCTCTACTACAAGAAGGCATAGAGGCTGCGAAAAGGTACCACCATGTTTGTTTATGTAAGCCCCTGCTGTGGTGTTGTTGCTCATCAACACCAAAGAATGATCTGCCAGCAACCGATGGAACTGATGAGCAGTTAGGTATGCTGCTCTCACCTCCAAAAGGTTTATATGCTGGTACCTTTCAGACTCAGACCAAAGGCATGAGATCATGTGATGCAGCAAGTGGAGCCCCCATCCTTTTTTTTTTGATAAATTTGCATAGAGCATCAAATCCGGAGAAGGGAAGAGAATATCTTCACCTCTGCAAAGGTTTTCGTTTACCATCCACCAAAGTAGATCCGTTACTGTTCTTGAGGGATTAGAATTCTTGCGTCTGGTGGATCAGTGTTTTGGTTCCACACTGACTTCAGCTGCCACCGCAAGGATCTGATCTGAGGCAGCCGTTTGGAACTAGACGGAGGAGAGAGGTTATGCGACCTAGCACACATAACTATTGATGAGCCAGTAGATCTTCCCATCTGAGGAAGGGTGATACCACTTCTCTCAGCCTGTGTACTCTTTCGTCTGATGGGAAGACTTTCTGTTGGACGGATCATACCGAGGTATACCACCAGTCCCTGAGAAGGAAGCAGTGATACCAAGATCCCGGATCATGACAAAACTCTGGAAGCACCAGCCACCCGTTAAGATACTACCACTAGAGAGTTATGGGGTCCTTCGACTGGCCAGACAGTACTACATTGGATCCTTCTCTGGTTACTGATCACTTTCCCTTTGCCTACACATACACCGAATAGTCTGGCATATTCTTTATAGATTCTCCTCTGTCCTTATACACCTAACAACACTGAGATTACCAAACAATTTTTCTTCACCAAAGGGGTTAACTACTGCACTGTAATTTTTCAGAAGCTACTTTCCTCTTAGTAAGGGTAGAAGAGACTCTTTAGCTATGGTAAGCAGCTCTTCTAGGAGAAGGGCAATCCAAAATCAAACCATTGTTCTCTAGTCTTGGATAGTGCCATAGCCTCTGTACAATTGTCTTCCACTATCTTGGGTTATTAGAGTTCTCTTGCTTGAGGGTACACTTGGGCACACTATTCTATCTAATTTCTCTTCATGTTTTGTTAAAGTTTTTATAGTTCATATAGGAGATTTATTTTAATATTCTTAAAATATCTATTTTTTCCTTGTTTCCTTTCCTCACTGGGCTATTTTCCCTGTTGGGCTTATAGCATCCTGTTTTTCCAACTAGGGTTGTAACATCACAAATTTTAAGTAATTTGTATTTTTCCTAACAGTACTTACCTCGAACTACTTTCTTAGGAGTATCTGGAATTCTCCTCCCAACTGACCAGAATTTTGTGTAGTTTCCCCTATCTTCGTTTTCCCTAGTGGGGTCCCTCTGTGGCGGATGGATACTCGCCCTGAGGCGACCCGGGTCAGCGTGAAAGAGCAAGAAGCTAAGTCTCGGTCGCCAGTAAGCTTTTGATAACCATAATTTCAAACTCCTGTAAGACACTCGGGGATGGCTGGGCGGGCAATAACCCAAAAGTAGTTCGAGGCAAGTACTGTTACGAAAAATACAAATTACTTAAAATTTGTGATTTGTTCCAAAACGGAGTACTTACCTCGAACTACTTTCTTAGGAGACTTGTACTTTAGGAGGTGACGGTGAACTTACAGGCCGAGAGACCCGATAGATATCATTCGATTGAACCAAGATAGGAGGCTAGGTTCTAGCCGACAACAAAAACAGGGTAGGAGACTCTGGGAGAACTACGCAAAAAAAAAAAAAAAACTTCCAATGCCTATTTAACTCGCCTCCATGAAAAACATCCGAACATGGGCGTCTCCAATGATCAACTCTCACATGGGCGGAGAAAAAGGAAAGGGAACAGAGGGGAAGCAGGAAAGGGGGTAGTAAGGAGTAACTTGTGTCGCTTGGAATTACTTCCCACGGGCTTCAACCTTAAACGAGCGCGGAAATGACTGGGCCGATGGAGAAGGAGTCCAGAGACTTCTTTGTACAGCCTTTCAGGTAATGGGCCATAAACGTAGACAGTCTGGACCACGTACCCGCTCTCAGAATCTGGCCCACTGCCATGTTCTTGTCTAAGGCCAAAGACGTGCTTGGACCTCTAATGTCATGGGAGTGCGGTTTGCTCAGCACCGTGGATCCGTCACTGTCATAAGCCCTCTTTATGACTTGCCGCAGCTAGAAAGAGATGGTGTTCTTGGACATCGCCTTCTTTACCCAGCCCGAGGAAACAAACAGGCTCTTGATCCCCGGCCGAAGCCTGGCTGTCCTTTCAAGGTATTTTCTAACTGATCTGACCGGGCACAACGACAAGTCTTCGGGATTGTCTAAACGAGGGATTGCTGGGACCGAAAAGCCCTCGAACTTGGGGTCCCAGGAAGCAGGAATTTGTGTCTTTCCTACAAAGTCTGGAAGAAACTTAAAACTTAGGTCTTTCCAACCCTTCGAGAGTGTGACCTCTTATGACAACCCGCGGAGCTCACTGAATCGTTTAGCAAAGGCCAAGGCTAGGAGGAAGACTGTTTTAAGGGTAAGGTCCTTATCATGAATATTCCTGAGCGGTTCGAAGGGTGGCTTAGATAGGACTTTAAGGACTCTGGCTACATCCCATTGCGGTACTCTAGAGGGGCAGGGAGAACATGACTGCTCAAAACTCCTTATGAGCATAGAGATTTGCCGAGAGGCTCCTAGGTCGAGTCCCTTGAGGAGGAAGACTTGGCCCAGCGCGGCTCAAACTGCCTTGATAGCTGGGATAGACACCCCTAGGTCGTGTCTCAGGTGAACCAGGAAGTCTGCTACCTTGTGAATAGATGCGTCCAACGGTCTCAGGTTCTGGGAGGCGCACCACTTTGTGAATGTGGCCCATTTCGCCTGGTAGACCCTGACCGAGGATCTCCTCAGATAACCAGTCATCCTCGAGGCGGTCTTCAACGAGTATCCTTCCTTCCTCAGCAGACGCTCGATAACCTCCACGCGTGTAGCCGGAGGGACAGAGGGTTTTCGTGGAACTTCCTGAAGTGGGGCTGACGGAGAAGGTCTTCTCTGTCCGGCAGTGGCCACGGCGGGAGGACCGCTAACTCCTTTAGGTTTGCGAACCTCTCTCTCTCCGCCCACCAGTTCTTTGACCGTCTGACTCTGTTGAGGACCTGAGGGTCCCGAAGGGTGGGAAGGTGTCCTTGAATGCTGCTGCTGGGTCCAGCAGTGGAGAACAGAACATAGGGAGCTGGTAGTTGAGCCTCATGGCGAACAGGTCTATCACCAGTGACCCCCACTTGTGGAGGACTGTCTGGGCCACCTTCGGGTGTAGGGACCATTCTGACCCTACTACTTGACCTACCCTGCTGAGGCCGTCGGCTGAGACGTTCTTCTTCCCTGGAATGAATCTGGCCGTTAACTCGATATGCTCTTTCTCGGCCCATTCCAGGATCCTTGGTGTGAGGTCGCACAACTCCCTTGATTTTAGTCCTCCTTGTTTCTTCACGTAGGCTACTACGGCGGCGTTGTCGCACATGAGCGCCACCGTGTTCCCTTGGAGATGATGAAAGAACTTTATGCATGCTCTCTGGACCGCTAACAGCTCGAGTACGTTTGTGTGTAAGGCCCTCTCCACCGGGGACCATTTCCCTCTTGCTGTTTCTTCGAGGAGATGGGCTCCCCACCCCTCCTTCGACGCGTCTGTGAAGAGCAAAATCTCTGGAGGGGCGGTCGCGAATGGCATCCCCTTCAGGGTGTTCGACCTATCGGACCACCACTTCAGTGTCTCTTTTGTATCCGGTGACACGTCTATCGTCTTGTGCAGGATTCTCCCAGGGACCAGAGTTCCTTCAGGTTCCACTGAGCCATTCTTAGTTTGAGTCTTCCCCAAGGGACCAACTTTTCCAACGATACCAGGTGGCCCACTAGTCTCTGCCAGTCCTTGGCCCTCCTTGGTATGTCCGATAGGAAGGGAAGGAGTACTTGATCTAGTTTCCCGAGCCTCTCTGCGGAGGGGGAAGGCTTTCCCCAACTTGGAGTCCAGGACCATCCCCAGGTATGTCATCCTGGTGGAGGGGACCAACCATGATTTTTCCATGTTGATGGTGATCCCCAAGTCCCTGCAGAACCGTAACAGTTTCGCGCCTTGCTCCTTCAGTGCTGCCTCCGAGGCTGAAAGCAGCAACCAGTCGTCTAGGTAGCGGATCAGGCGGATTCCCTGCTCGTGTGCCCAAGCTGACACTGTGGTGAAGACCCTCGTGAAGACCTGCGGGGCTGTCAACAGGTCGAAGCATAGGGTCCTGAATTGCAGACACTGGGAACCCCACTTCCCCTGAGGAACTTCCTGTTGGAGAGGAGGACAGGAATCTGAAAGTATGCATCCTTGAGGTCCAGGGACATCATGAAATCCCCTTCCCTCAAGGCTGCCAGCACTGACTTCGGTGTGTCCATCTTGAAGTCCGTCTTGCTAATGAACTTGTAGAGGGCCGAGAGGTTGATGACCGGCCTCCAACCCCGTCGCCTTCTCCACCAGGAAAAGCCTGCTGTAAAACCCCGGGGACGAGTCCTTGACTACTTCTAGCGCTCCCTTGTTCAGCATGGCTGACACCTCTTGTAGGGCTGCCTTCTTCAAGGGGTCCTTGGATGCCAGCCATTCTGCTCGTTGATCGGGGATCAGAGGGGGCAGCTCCGCCAGGAAGGGAACTGTATCCTTCCCTCAGACTGCCACAGACCACAGATCCGCCCCGTTGTCCCGCCATGCTTGCCAAAAACGTTTGAAGCATCCGCCTACCTGAGGCTTTGGCAGGAGTAGGGGGCCTCTCTTCCTACCTCCTCCTGGAGGCGCGGCTAGAACGGCCTCTCCTTGAGCTGGAGTAATTCGGTCTAAAGGAGGCCTGCGGAGTAGTACTTCCCCTACGGGGGGGCTGCAACGCTTGACGCCAGGACGAAAAGAGGGGAGTCTCTTCTAGTCTGTGCTGTAGAAGGGTGGGGGCCTTCCGGCGCAACCCTTCTATGAGTGGGACGTCTTACTATAGGGGGTCTGGGATCCCGTCTCCTTGAGTTTCCGGACCCTCTCCATAGCTTCTTCCACTGCTTTCAGGGGGAAGACTGAGTCACCCCACACCGGCGAGTTCCTTAGACACTTTGCTTCTCGTTCGGGGAGCTTACGGACCAAGCTGTTGAGGACCGTGTCTCTCCTCCTCAAGATCCAGTTCGCCGTCTGCGTGAGGGACTGGAAGGTGAGGAACTTCATGGCCTTCCCCCCTGAGCGGATCAGTTAAGGTCGTGGGATAGCTGAAAGCCAACCAAGGTGCATGCCCACCAGTCTAACCACGATGTCACGTTCACGATATCCTGTGCCGTATCTTCTATCATGGAAGCCTCGGCGGGCGAAAAGCACACTGGGGCAGAGGAAGTCCTGTCTTCTGAGCTGCCCTGGTTGAGGGTGGATATCGCCGCTTCCACTGTGCGGGGTCCCGAGTGCCGTCCGTCGGGAATGTAAAACCTTTTCTGGGTCCTTAGCCCCGGCAGTAGCTTGAAGGACCCTTGGGCTCTGAGTGAGTTTACCTGCCCTGCAACGTACCTGTCTACGTGCTCCATCCCCAACTTTACGTCTGGAGCCAACGGGAGGGTCAGTGATGGCTTCTGCTGGACGGGGTTATCCACCATCCTTCCCAAACCCGAGAGCCAAGCTTGCTCTATCGACGGCTTTGGATCATCCAGCCAGTGATGGCGTCTAATTAGGGCCAGGACTTTCCTATAAGACGACACCTCGTCCGCTGAAAACACTCCGACGTCCATCAAGCCTTCCACCACCTGGTCCTCCGTGTCGGGTGCATCGACAAGCACAGATGGATCCATGTGTGAGGCTACGTTCTCTCCTTCCGGCCGATCCAATGGCGCGGATACCTCCGCCACGGGTGGATCCGGCGAGCCGGAGGTAGCCGTCATAGGTCTAACTCCTCCTGGGGAGATCCGTGGGGCATGGGGCCCACGGTGAACCACCGGTTGGCCAGGGCGCTTAGTCAGAGCTGCCGTGGTACCGGTGATGCAGGCCATGATACCGGGCCGAAACAGCAGCTCTTTCCGCTGGCCGGATGGAGCCGGTGGCTTGGCGGGTAATGGCATGGCGAAGTCGACATGCGTTGGCACCTTCGACCGACGGGCGGATCGATAAGACGACACACGTGGCAAGGGCACAGGGGCGGCTCCAGAGCCCAACGCGGCAGACACGGGAGCGGTGGAGGCCCTGATCGACCCGCTATGAGGGAAAGACACTCGAGCTCACTTGGAGGTCTTCGATCGTTTCCTGGAAGAGCCTGAACGGGAGCGAGACTTCCTCCTACGAGACCTCTTCCGTTTCCTTCACACCTCCCGGGGGTCGGAGTCCTCGACGAGTCGGACGACGACGACGAGGAAGAGGAGGGAGAAGAGCTAGCTGAATCCTGCAATGTTGATGTAGGGTCTTGGCGTTGTTCCACCGGCATGAAGGGCTGCATGAAGTCGGGCGGGAGTGTTGACGACGGCGCCGGGGGAGTCAGCAGCGCCTTCCTAGACGCGAACCAACCATCGAACTCCTCTTCTTGGCGCATCGGTGATCTGAAGGGCATCCTAGGCGCCGTCCAGATGATGGAATCGGGGTCCGACGAACCTGTAGGCTGCCTCTCTTTGTCTACCTCTCCCCCGGGCGCTGAAGTACCTGAAATGCACTGCCACGATGCAGGGGAAGGAACCGATCCAGACTTCCCCCACTCCGGGTCTTCAGTAGAGACGGGTCCTGCAGGCACCAGAATTTTGTCTCCCGAACACACTACAGGCCCCCCCACACGCCTGCGAAGCAACAACAGCCCCCCCAACACGCCTGCGAAGCAACAACAGCCCCCTCACACGCCTGCGAAGCAACAACAGCCCCCTCACACGCCTGCGAAGCAACAACAGCCCCCACATCAGTTACATCGGACTCATGGGGCACGGCATGGGCTGCTTCCCCGCAACGGACTTACCTCGTCCCCTACTCTGGGTAGGGGAAGGTGACGAGGAACCTCTCTCCGACAGAGAGCCAGGTGACGCGCCGCCAGCCTTCTTAGGGGACCTCTTCGGCGCCTTCTTCTTGGTGGCGTACAAGGCCCACTGGATCTCTGGCCAGGACGCGCACTCTGGACACGTGGAAGACGGGGAACAAACACTACCCCTGCACGAGGAGCACAACGAATGTGGGTCTACCTCTGGCTTCGACAGCCACGCACCACAAGAATTACCGTCCTTAGGCCCGGGGCAACGGCGTTGAGATTCCATAAGGAAGCACTAAAACACCAAGCAACACAAGAACACTGGGAAAGGAGGTGAATGAAAGGGCAAAAGGGAATGGGTATAACACGCGGTAACCATGTGGTACCACAAAGGATCGGACGGGATGTTAGAGAGCGGCGAGATGTGAACTACGCCGCGACCAGAAGCTTACTGGCGACCGAGACCTAGCTCTCGCACGCTGATCCGGGTCCCCTCAGGGCGAGCATCCATCCGCCACAGAGGGACCCGCCACTAGGGAAAACGGAGATAGGGGAAACTACACAAAATTCTGGTCGGTTGGGAGGAGAATCACAGATACTCCTAAGAAAGTAGTTAGAGGTAAGTACTCCGTGTTGGAACAATTAGCAATTAATAATAATAATAATAATAATAATAAAAAAGGGTTATCTCCGAGTCTGCTAGAACCAGCAAATCATCGAGATATATGAGGTGACTAATGCCGTTCTTGTGAGCGCAAGATGACACTAGGGCGAACATCCTGATATAGACCCGAGGTGCTGTCGCGAGACCGAAACAGACAACCTTGAACTGGTATATCCTGTCCTCGTGTATGAATCTGAGATACTTCCCGGAACACGGATGGATTGGGATCTGGAAGTAAAGTATGCGTCCGCGAGATCTAGTGTGCACTTAAGTCCCTTGGCCGAATTGCCTGGATGACAGTGTCTGCCGTCTCCATCCTGAACAAACTCATTCTGGGGAAAGAGATCGATGACTGGTCTCCAGCCTCCAGACGCCTTTTTTCACAGGAAAAATTACACTGTAAAAGCCTGGAGACCCGTCCACGACCTCCTGGAGAGCACCCTTCTGTAGCATGGTCTGGACTTCGGCCCAAAGGGCCAACTCCTTTGCAGATCCATTCGCATACAAGCTTTATGGGACTGGATCTAGAGTTATAGGAAGAAGAGATTGAATGAACAGGACATGATACCCTATGGAAATCACACTGATCGACCAGAGATTCGGCCCGTGATGCTGCCAGAGGCACTGCAGGCATCCCGCCACAGGTGGTCGGTGATTAGGATTGCTGTTACTAGTAGAGCGACCACCTCAGCCACTCCCTCTAGCTCCCTCTTTCCACTGAGGGACTCGCTCACTTTCTGGTCTTTGGTCTGAAAGGGGCACATGGATACCTTGAAAGGTCCAAAGGACCTAGAAGTCGAGGGATTGGAGGTAGCCTGCTGACTACGAGAAGACTGGGATGGCCTTCTGTAGGAACTGGATGTTATGGCATTATGAAGGAGAGAATCGTTTGATGATTTTCTCTATCTTTCAGCAGCCCTCTCAATCTCCTCGGGAACAAAGAGAGGAACCTTCATGCATAGAATTCCTCAAGCGTGACACTTCCACTTTTGCCACCTGCCTGTGGAATTTTCCTATAAAGGTGTTCCTCCTTTTGAGGATGGCATTCTCCCACAAGTTGATGATATGGTGCGATAGAAACTAAGAGTTCGGGTACCCGATAATAGGAAGGATCCCAAGGACTTTCTTGTGGACTCCTTTGAAAGATCGTGGGAGCACATACAGTAATGTAGCCCAGGGGGACCCCTACCAAAGGTCGAGCCATGGAGCAGCCTGCATGGCGTACTTTGCGCCTCACTATGTTGAGGACCTCAACTGCCGAGAGGGAGGTTCTCAAAGCGGAGAGGGTTTGGATTGGCAGACCCTTTGTCAGAGACTAACAAAGGGACGAGGGACATGGTGGAATGTGGTTTCTTCTCGTAATACTTCCTTTGTAACACTAAAGGAAGTAGTAAAGATCGCAAGGAGAAACCTGCCCTCAAGGATCTAGAGGTTTCAACTATCCGAGAGATAGCTTTCCTTCTGGCGGCTGTCAGGCCCTTAGATCAGGGCAAAGCTGCACTGGTCTTGGGGGGCCCTATTAGTTCTGAAGATCTTGTCTAGAATCTTCTCTTTCCCTTCTTGGGTGGTGGTACCAGGGGTAGCCAGCTTGTTGATGGCCCTCATGCAAGAGAGGACCTGCCACAAGGTTTTCTCAGACTCACTTCTCTCTTGTTCCAAATGGAAGTTCGGACTGGCTGCCATAGGGAGACAGAGTATTTATCATCCATGTTGATTTAATCATCTACCTCCAGGCTTACATCCTGATCTTGGGGTAGGTCAGGGTCGTCAAAAGGGTTGCGAGAGGGACCTGCCACAGGGGACCTCCTGTCCGCTTCTGCCAAACGGGCTTCCCTTGCCTTGCCGTAATTGGGTTAAGGCTTTATATCCTTGGACTCCCCGGGCACAGGAAAGTGTTCCTCTAAGATGTTGGTTGGAGGAACTTGCGGTTTCGAGACGCCAGTTGTAGAAACTTTAGTTATGGGAGCCGAAGGCTCTTTCTCTGCTCAAGGTAAGGATACTGGATGTTGGTCCAAACGCAAGGCTTCAATTTCTTGAGGGTTGAAAGGGGTGGACAGTGATCTGCCTGGGAGAGTATGTCCCTCCTCGCCTAGGGTGGATGAGATCGGCATGAGGTGGAGTGACGCCTCTCATCTTCTTTTGTTGCTTCGTCAAGATCTCCTTGCCCTTGACTGGAGTAAAAAGAAGGTTCTCAAGAGAAGGTTCTACGGCCAGAGCCACCTCAGCACTAGATCGAGATGGGAAGGATCGTCGTGCCTTGTCTGACGAAGATCTCCTTCTAGGATCAGAACTCCTATGCGACGAACTCGAATCGGACTGGAACAGTCAGAGGCTGTGGCGGTTGAAGAGCCACACCCAAGGAATTCTGCAGGGTTAACAAAAAGGCACTAACCCAGGAAGGGAGCTCAGCACCCTTCGAGAAGTCCTGGGTTTCCTTTGAGAATCCAGGACAAGGAGAACGTCGTCTAAGGGTTATCCTAGGAGGAGCCTGCGACAACATAGGAGATAGCCTCTGGGGCAACAGGAGATGTTCTTTCGACAAGCAAAGAGGACGGTCAGGACTAATGGGTACTTTGGTGAACTTATTAGGAGACTCTATGAACCCTTCTGGGAAAGGTATTAGCCAGCTGCTAGAGGTGGTACAAGCTGGAGATGGAGGTGTTGGGACCTCATTTGTTCGCGATTCCGATACCTCTACTCGTGAATCACTTGTGGAAATCACTGATTTTGAGAGTTTAGCGCGACAATGGGCTCAATTCGCGAGATGTGCTCTTCTCACGAGCACCACGAGCCATACTGGAAGATGGAAGCCGTGAGGAATCTTGTTGCTCCAGAGGATTGCCTACATCATACGAAGTAGGCAGCGAGGGCCTCTGAACAAGGGCAACCGGAAGTATTGGGGAGTGCATCACTAGACCTTGATCGTGAACATGCAGTCCGAGAACGTTCTGCTCGTGAAGGTGTAGCCCACGATCATGAATGGCGTGAATGTCTCTAGTGCCTAGCTTGCAAACGTGAGCGTTGGCCTCACAAACCTGAATGGCGCCCTCGCGAGTGTGAGCGTCACACTTGCGAACGTGTGTCGTCCTTGTGATCATCATGATTGCGATCGCGAGACTTCACCCCAGTGAAGAGGAACACCTCATACAAGAGCGTTGAGATCGCCGGTCTCGCAAGCGTGAAGCTCTAGATGAGGAACGCCTTCTAGAAGAAGAGTATCGAGATCAGGATGACCTGTGAACCCTATGATAATCTAACAATTGTCTGTGAACTACGATCGGAAGACGAGTATCCCGAAGGACGAGGAAATGGAGTCTCGTCTTTGTGCGCCGTTAGTAGGAGCAGCGCTGGTCTCGTGAAGACCATCATCAACAGCCAGAGGATTCCTGCGAGGAGAAATAGAAGGTTGAAGATTAGGAGACAACAAGGTCCCAAATTGACGAGCAGAACAGTCATCAACAGGAGGCCGTTGTGAGGGGAGGCACGTGGCCTTCGTAGATGACTTGAGCGCAAGATGTTGAAGGCTCTGAAGTTGGATCCTTCCTAACACCGTGCTGAAGGAGAAGAAGCAAAGGTTCCTTCGTGGGGGGAGCAGAAACCACCAAGGACGGCCACACCTGCAGCATCTTTGCAAGAGAGAATGGCTCCCCGACGGCTGGAGGTGTAAGTTGTTCCTCTAGGGGAAGCAACTAAATCCCCAGTACCTCAAAACTGCCAAGGAATTATTCAGTCTGCGCTCCTGCTCGCCCCCCCCCCCTTACCCCCGAGGAACACGAGCAAGAAGGAGCTCTAGAAAGAGGTTTGGGAGTGTGAGAAGAACGCTCTTTCTTCGCCTATGAGGAGGGAGAGAGATCGTGGCTAGCCAATGGCATCCTTTGGAAGCGAGAGAGAAGTCCGCTCCCTACAAGCCAAAAGAAAAAACATGACTCTCACAGTGGTGAGTATATTATCCCCCAGCCACCCCTTTGCCTACCCACTCAAGTGGTTAGGCAGGGTTGCCACCTCGCACTTTTAATTTAATGGCTACCTTCCAGCTTTGCCAAAAGATAATCCACATAAATACTGTAAGGTTTGTTAGTATAGGAACAAACAAATCTTTTAAAACTTTTCATTTGTTTTGGCGCACACACTCCAGCAGCACAAATAAAAACTCTCATCCTTTACATAGGATGGAATAATAGCAAAGCTGTTGAGTACAACAGTTAAAATCTTTATAACAGTGAGAAGAGATGTTCTTCCACTGGCTGGAGTATCGGCAAGGTTAATCTTCTTTTTCTCTGTTCAGCGTGTTAGTGCTTGCAGACATTTCTGGAGGTGTTGGAACATAGTGGCCCCTTCATGAGTTTCAAGAGGAGGATCCCCAACTGTTTCTTCTGCAGGCAGGAATCCCAACCTGTTTTTCTGATCCCTGGTACTCTTCCCTCTGACCCCTCCCCATCAGTTTCCTCCAGAGGCTGCAGGGAGAAGTGATGGCCTTTAACTTTAGGCCAAGTCTCGAGGCCGATAGACCTTCCCGTTTCCCCCTCTCCTCGGGAGAGACTTCAGACTTGCAGATTGAAGACTCTAGTAAGTTTTGTGGCCCTCTTTGGGACTTCAAGGCTCCCCTTCCAAGGAATTAATGGAGATTTTGCTGGCTGCGATAGAATCACTAGTGTTGCTGCTCTTGTGCTGGACACCTGCTTGTCACCTTCGAGGGAGGAAAAGATACTCTACTTCTCGAGCTCTTCCCTCTGAGACCCTTAACTGTGTCTCCAGTCTGTTTCACACTTTGAGAGTAGTGGCAGAGACATGATTAGCGTTGGCATGTCTCCTGCGCGCCATCCTTCTGGGACACATGCTCTACTGTTTTTGAGAAGTGTTTTGGTGTTAGCAAGCAACATGTCTCCCAACATATGCGAACACATCCAAGCACACTAGCTCTCAGAAGCGTGTGCACGGCTCAACTGACAACTCCCCACTGGGCAACTACTCCTCTCTGGATTGTGTACTATTAGCGTGTGCTATACCCTCATGCGCCTATATCCCGCAGACGTGCCTCACACTGCACTCATCAACCAGATGTGCCTCAATGCATTAGGTGCAATCCAGATAAGTCTTATCACCACACGCAAACCGAACATGCGACGTACCTCACCCATTTGTGTGCTACGTAGACCAACCTCGCCCAGACTTGCTTCACCTATACGCAGCAAATGATCCTAGACACACCCTTAAAAGAGATGTGACACCTGCGCCCTCAATCTGTAATCTTTTTATGGAACTAGAGGTCATCCCCATCACCCGATGGAGACGTGATTCCTCTCGATGATACTCGTCCTCTAAAATTGTGGTCCTCTATCACTCAGGGTAGTGACTCTAGTAGACAACTACAGATTATCACCACTCCAAACCCCTAATAGCCTTAAAAGGGCCCCAAGTAGAATGGTACCCAGACCTTCTACTTCAAATGAAGACTCCGAGGGAATTGCCTCCTCCATTCCTGACCTCTTGTGCCATCCACACGTCCAGATATTCCACAGTTCGATGAAATCTCTTTTGGTGAACAGCTGTCAATTGGCCTTGCTTCATTGTTACTACACAGATTTTCTGCTCTGCAACCTTTATTTCACAAGGTGTAGAGAGCCTTAATTCTGCACCACTTAAAACGATGAGAGTTATTGGTACCCCAGGATAAGTAGTCTCCCAGTTGAAATAGGGACTACCTCACATAAAGATGAGTCTCAGCTATGTAAAGGACAAAATAAATTGATAAAAGCTTTTTCAAATGCTCTGCATCCTAATCAGATAGACCTAAAGATGAAATCAGAGTACTGCATTGTATGCCGTCTGTAAATGATACACGTTAAAAAAAATCTATGGACTGTCCATGATCAATATTCAGTTTACGACATGCTTTTGCCACACAAACCATCACTGTCAACAATTCTTTTAGGCCATGTCTGTTCCAAGACGAAACAACAAGCAAATAGGACTTACAACTTTTCTCTCAAGGCCTCGATCAAAAACAAACCACATACAAAAATTACTTTAAGCAAACTTAAAAATTATATTACTGTAATAAAATTAATAGAATGAAAACCACTGGAAAAATACATATATAGCAAATTCCTAAGATACTAACTCATGCTGTTCTTCCATTATTGGTTTTACATTACTGTACTAGAACTTTCTAAGTCCATCATGGTTACCAAGGGCAACAAGCTTAAAAGCCTCCATTGCTTTCAGTCAGCTTATCTCACTACTACTAGCAAACTAGTCTAAATATGTATAAAAAATTTCCACAGCTATTTGTACATAAAATACTTCAACTATAAAAGAATATCAATTTTTACTTTATCAATTTCCCTTGTGTCATGTTAGCAACAAAAATTAAATTATTAAAATATTTTTTTCTTAATATGTATCCAAAATTCATGTTCAACTCTTTCAAAAGGACGTCAAGATTTAACCTCATCAAGAATAAAAGAATTTTCCCCACTTGGAACCACAACCCTAGTTTTCCTGTGGTAATAGATAATAAGTACCTGGCTGAAACTTCCTTCATCCATTATTTTAAGGATCTCATTTCTTTATGATGTACCGGTAGGCTACTTGGACTACGAATTCTGATCCAAATCACTACTGTGGAGAGCCCAGAGGAATGTTCAGGAATTTTTAGTACAGTATTAAAATGAAGTATTCTAGTCTTTTCAATATTTAGAAATGTATGTTTATTTCAAAGAATATTTCCAAAATTCATGCAATAAATACCACATTACCCTAGATAATTGGCTGGTGGTAATTTTCAAATAAAATTTCAGATAAAATAAGAACAAAAGTAGATGAAGTAAATATGGAAATTTGCCAGCAGAACCATCTAATGTTGCCGAATTCTAAGTTTCAGGATCTCTGATCACTGCAAGAAAATAAGTATACTGTACGTACATAAATATGGAAAATTTTACAGAAATTTCAATTTCTAGGTTAAAGATGCAATACAGTAACCTAACAGCCCACTGTATTTAGGGGCAACTTGCTAAGAACATAAATTTGTTTATACACGAATAAAAACTTCCATCCTTTGGTGGGGCTAGATTCTGGTAATGGGCAATAAAGAGTTATCGGTAGGCCGTAATCATTGTGTTCAAGCAGTCCCACTCATTGAACACGCGGACCAAGACAGACTGTGCCTGCTCCTAAGGAAAAATAACAGTTTCCTTTGGGACCTTATCTAAACGGACCAGAGCCTCTTCCGTGAGGCGAGCGTATCCGGGGAAGGGGAATTCAAGACCCGGCGGGTAGAATTCATAATCCGTAAGAGGCCGGGTACCGAAACCTTCAATTGACAGCATACCCTCCGAGAAGGGGGCATGCAATGCTAACCTCCAAGGGTTATTCTTATTGAAAGGAGGAAGCTTGGAGGTGTCGGGGATGGGGTATTGCTGTTGTGGTGGTGGTAGCCCCGAGCTCATGAGTCCTTGGACTAGGCTATCCACAGAAGCTATCTTCTCTTGCGATTGCTTCGTATGAGACTATAGCATCAACTCAAAACGAGAAAACAGTTTCTCTGAAAAATCCTCCACGTTAAATGATCCCGCCTGGGGGGGAACAGGTGCCGGAACAGAGGCTACTCCGTGAGAGGTTGAGGGCACATCAATTGGGTCTTGAGAGACTGGTGGAGGAGGATTTAGCATTCGAGGATGTTGATCTCGAAGGCTTGTGGTCTTGGGAAGACTTGTGAGTCTTATATAAAGGCTTACGATGAGCCTTCACCTTGGGGGGAACAGGCCGGGAACTGAGATCAGTCCCGGTTGTCCCCGGAAAACCTTGAAAAGAAGAGTGTTCGGAAGTAGAGGAGAAAGCCGGGCTAGGGAGAGGAATCTTAGCCCGGGAACCACTTGACTCACCTACGTCACTACCTGCGTCGGGATCATCCAGAGCCATGGGTTCCACATCAAGGTTCACTGGGCGGCACGGGTCGGAGCCCAGAAATAGATTTTTCCTACGTCAAAATCCCTTATCGAGGTTCTGGCAACCGCCACTCATTATCTACTAAAGGTCCAGGTCTGACAGTGTTCGGAGTCTCCATTGTGATTTTGGCCATCAAGCCGCACAGTCATCTCTCTACAACTGGCCTGAAGTTATCACATATACAGTATCTTATTTCAACATGAGTGTGAATTAACTTCTGTAAAAGAAACTTGTTTCTAACTCTTGGGTACTTGTTCCCGCTATTGACACGACTTCATAACTTTAAACAAGAATAAAACTCTTGGACAAGAGTATTCTCCAATCTTAAGATACACACTCCTCACGGGATCATTGTGTTGTGAGCAACATGTCTCTTAACAAGCGAGCAAGTATGCCTGCTTGCCCCCATCTGAGCACGCTAACTCTTTGGAGAGTGCACTTGCTCCTCAGTATTGTCTTATGACAGCCAGCCCAACAAGAGTAGAAGAAAACTGTGTCGGGATGAATAAGTTTCCCTCTCTGAGCAAGGCACATATGTACTTCGATACTCCGAGCACTCTAGAGAACTTGCCTCCAAGTATGCCGGTTTTGGCCTTTTCTTTTTTTAAGAATATGCACAGCCTTAAGAAAACCCAGACATAATGTTAGCATGTCTCTAGTGCACCTAGGAAAGGAAGAGAAGATTCAAGAGGGATTGTTCTCCCCTGAGCTCATCTTCAAGGCTGATATTTTGACGAGATCAGACTTCTAAAAATCATTGGAATCTGGGTAAACTCATTGGAATCTGGAGAAGTCTACACTTACCCCACATCAGAATTTTGTCTACCGAGCATCAACACAGTCCAAGGAAAAGTGTTACCATTACAGGACAGGTTACATAGGTTGAAGAAAGTCACAACACTCTTCCTGACAGGAATCCCTCACAGCGAAGAACAGGCAAAGACAGCTTGGATGTATGTCTTTCCTGGAAAGCTTGGTCCCACAGGGGAGGCTACACCTTCAGTCCGTACATTGGACTCTGAAGTCCAATTGGGACCTTTTGTCCACAAATCTGACATGGAGAGAGATAGAAAGGGTGCTCCCCACTCTACCCAAGACATCTGAAAACAGAAAGCGTTTCAAGAGGAAAACCTGCAATGGGGAACTTTTAATCAGGTGGTTCTGCTGTAACCACCAAGATAGGTAGGTAGTGTTGAACTTCCTGTGTCACCTTTACATTAGGTCTATGGACAGAAGACAGGCAAAAGGTCCCACGTAAATATCTCAGAATTGAAAGCAGCGTACCTAGCCCTGATCCATTTCAAAGACATTAAGAGGTCATTATAGTGTTGAGTGACATCACTACAGTTGTAGCTTATGTTAACAAGACAGGGAGGCCAGTTTCTCATCCCCTTTGCTAGTTGGTGGTGAGCATACACTCGTGGTCACAGGTCAACAGAGCAACCATGTCAGCAAGATTTATTCCATGGAAACGGAACAACATCGCAGACAATCCGAGTCATCTCAATCAAGTTGCGAACTCGGAATGATCTTTGAATTCTCTGGTGATGAGGGAACTTACAACTTGGTGGCAAAACATTCTGATAAGCTTGCTGAAGATAATTATCTGTTCCCTAGTTTGCAATTTGGTTTTTGTAAAGGCCTTGGAGCATGTGATGCCCTTCTTCCAATATCCAATGCTGAACAGAAATTCCTTGATTGAGGTCAAGAAGTTCACACGATTTACCTTGATTTTAGTGCTACCTTTGACCGTATTAATCTTGAGGCCCTTGTTTTCAAACTCAAACAATTGGGAGTGGGTGGGTTGTTTATAGTGACTGCGAACAGAAAACGGGAACCCCAATCTCTCGCTCCCTTGGACACAAAATCAGGACTAATAAGCACACAGCACAATTATAAACGTATAAAAATAAAATTGCAACATCAAGATAAGACTACGAACGAAGAATAGCGTCTGCTAAAACCCAAATTAAATGGAAAAGGAAAAGTGGGGCGGGTACTAAACTATAATAAAGCTGGAACGCTAATCTTGTTCGTAGACTGGACTTGCTAGCAAAAAGTACCATGGGAATAATAACGATAATAATAATGACGGTTCAAAAGGCATAAGGCCAGGGACTTAACCAAGAACCTAAGTGACAGAGTACCAAACGGGCAGACTAAGATGAACTCCCCAAGACAAGGGAACAAACAATGGCCGCCGCGGACGGGCCAGACGGAAATGGTAAAACAGACTATACAGTACTGGATATAAGACAAAAGCCCGGTACTACAAAAAGCTGTCAAAACAAACTATGGTACTTAACATTGGAATGGGTGAAGATGGATCTTCGGTCATGACGAAATAAATCCACAAGTGTGAAAATAAGCCGAGAGCACAACAAATTACACACAATTCTAGCAGTCCAAAAAGAAGGAAGATTTTATCAGAAAAGTGTATTAGAAGGACCCCTTTTCACCGGCCGCCACAGGTCGACCCAGAAATAATAACTGCCTAGCTTTAGGGGCGTACAACTTCAGGAAACCGACAGTAATGAGGATGAGTAACCTTCCTTTGCTGGAAAGAACACTAATAACAACACCACAAAAGACTGTCCTCAAATGAGGCTTAATAAGGTTAGAGGCACTAAGGCCAGTTAAAATTTTGTGCCTTGGTAAAAGTTGGGATTCATATTGATACTTTTTTAAAATGGTTAAGGAAAAGGAAGATCCAAGTAGATTTGGCATCTTATGTTAGGTTAAACCATGTTAGGATGTACTGTATACAGTAGTACCTTTAAGAAAATTTACCATTGTTTTTAAAGTTGGACTCGTATATATTACAGTTTGAGGACTTTGGATAACAATGATGCATAGCTTGTGGAAGTTTCTACAGAAATTGGGCCATTCTACTACAGCTAGGCTAGGCTGTTGATTGGTTTGGGTTTAAAAAATCATACTTAAAGTACTGTATCTTATTACATTGACCATTTTCCTTATACTGTAGTTTCTTTTCACATTCTTACAGATTAGTCCTCCCATTTGCCAAATTAGTATAACCCAAGACATCATAACACAGACATGATTGTGCCATGTTACAATGTGTTCTATAATTACTATGAAATAGTTTTGTGTATTAATCATAACTTGCACTTTTAATTACAGCATCACTCTTTAGTAATGTGTGTGCTAAATATGAGTATAGATTAGATAAATATAGAGATAGAAAGAGATATAAACATATATACATGCTAAAAGCCGAGAAAACATGTGACTGTCCTAAGTTGCCTTGACTTTTGTCAACAACAGTGGAGAAACTTCTCTCAACACTGATTACTGTAAAACTGTTGAAATAATTTTTGATGGCTTTTATGCCATCTTTTAACTTTCTTTAACTGTCGAGAGAGACAATTACACTGTAAAATAATGTAAGTTCAAAAATGGTAGCAGTGTCTGGAAATTATACTGGTGATCATGAAATTAAAGAATTTACTTCAGATTTTGTCTAACATTCAACTACAGAGCACAACAAAATTTTTATTTTGGATTCTGTCGAGTATAAAGTGCGAAAGAAAAAAAACAAGGGAAATTAGAGATACCCTAAAGCTTTCGATATTATTACTATACAGTAGAAACTGCAATTACTAATCATGGATATATATAGGCTATTACTATCATATGCTAAAATCACAAAAAAAAAAAATAAAAATTATGAATTATCCTTTAATAGTAAAACTGTTTATGGGTAGGCCTATATTAAACAAAAATTATTTGGTGATGGTTCCAATATATATATTTATAATTACAAAGACTCCCCTGGTAATAAAATTTTCATTGTAAAATATGGTGATATTCAAGTTTCCACAACTAGAATATTGTGACAGTGAACAGTTACTAAAATTGTATTAAAAAATTGAGATGAGGGTCTACTTTCACAATATATATAGTGATCCTGAATGACTCCATATTAGTATGTCATCATTGCTTGAATTTTTTTAATATTTTTTTAATTTTCATTACTTCTTATATATATCATTTATTTATTTCCTTTCCTCACTGGGCTATTTTTCCCTGTTGGAGCCCTTCAGCTTATAGCATCTTGCTTTTCTAACTAGGGTTGTAGCTTAGCTAGTAAAAATAATAATAATAATTGGTTACAACCGTCTCTCCTTTCTGAGGCTTGACCCGAGTAAAATATCTTGGATTAAGAGGGGCAAGTCACTACATATATCCCTGTTAATTATGCATTAACATCACTAAATTGTACAAAAATTCCTGGTTAACCACCCAAGCCCAAAATAGCTGGGGTATGCCTATAGGGAAAAATGCTTGTCAGAAGCACAACAAATACCTATCATTCACTACTCCTATTCAGTTTTGAAATGAACATGTTACATTGCTGATACTCTTTTCATCAAAATATTAGGTGATATAACAAACTGGGGGTAGAAGGCAACAGAACAGAGTTAAGTTTGGATACTACTGTATGTTGTATATTGCTGTAATTACCAATACATTATCACAAAAAAATCATTGTATTTTCTACTAGGATGTTTGCACCACATGGACCATATTCGAGAGGTTTTCTTTTTTTTAAATACCAAAATCCAGGAGGGTGCACTTTACTGTTTCTGGATTTATTAAATAATACAGCACAGGTTTCTCAAATAATTGGCACAAAGCAGTTAAAGAAACAAAAGACGATGGTTTGAACTTTTATATAAAAAAAAAAGCAACCATAAAAATAGTTCAAAGTATTAAACCTACCACACAGCTGCTAACCATTAAATAAATTGTCATTGATTAGTCAGTCTTCTAACTATTCAATTCATGGATTCTAAAGAATTAAACCCATCCAGTTGGGCTACCGAAGAAAATTCAAACTTATAAGCGAGGATTTACTAGAAGGAACAGATTCATTTTTTATCAACCAGCCCTTCCAGCTAAGTATATGCTCTTGCAACAGAAAACAACCTTACTCATCTGCATGAAAAAGCAGCAGCATAGGATTTTTTGTGTTCCTGCTTGGGATAGCTGGGAATACAGGGGCCTATCCCCCTAACCTAAGGTTAGGTTAGGGAAGGTCAATTTAGAAATATCCTAGTATCACTTATTATTATTATTATGACATCTGCTACTTTTCGTTAGCACTACGTACTCAACTTTACAAGTTTTTTTTTTTTTTTTATTTGCACATTCTAGGGGTGTTAATAACCTAACCAACGCGGTAACACCTGTCTCAATATTAGGCCTAAGAATACCTGTCAAGCAGGGCTCAAGATTACCCCTCTGTTTAATGAGCTTGAACACAAAACACAACTTCAGTCAATTCCACACAATGCCATTTCTTCCAATACCAAAATCAATATAAGTGTAGTTGGGAATTCAAGCAAACAAAATATGTTTTATTCTGAATTCCCAAGTCTAGAAAGTTGAAGCTGGATTTTTCACAACATTGTTACACCTTTAAACTAATCTAGCAAGATAATAATTCAACAAAATTAAAATATTCTGTCAATGCTGTTACTGACAAGTCATGTTACAAACAATAGGAAAGATTTTACCTGTGCAAATTTTCCCCATCGTAACGAGTCTAACCAATCACAACTATCGCATTATATTTGTAACGTACATCCAGACTCACTGAAATCACAAAGCCTACTGACAAAACAACAGTCAACAGCTGGGGAGTGGAGGAGGAGCTTGTCAATGGTGCTTTGCAGTTGCCAATGACGATTTTTCGTATATTTTTTTCCTAATGTTTGTTTCACATTGTTATTCATCAGCAACATTTGTACTTCAGTATCTAATTATTGAGCTACATTACTCAATATGATTAATACACATGAGATACAGCTAATCCACGAATTATCTACGCTAAATGCCACAATAGTTGTTCCATAGTCAATCCAAGAACCGCTTTTTCATTTACTATAGTAGCCTACGGCAGTTTTGTGAATCTTTTTCCAGAAAGCTACATCTTTCTTCCTCGACAACCATGTCATGAGAATTAACTTACTGAAAACATTACTTATTTCTTTATTAAACCATAGTTTAAAATATTATAATGGTTCTCATTGCAACCAACAGTGATTCTGCCCATGAAATAAATGCTTATTTTCTTTTCTTAACATTTGGCCAGCAATTCTGAATAACGGTGACATTTGGTATTTGACCTCGCAGTTGGGACCCAAGGCACCCAAGTTATATAGAACTGCCTTAAAATACAAACATTTCTAAAAGTGAAAAATTAATAAGTATTAGCAGATGAGTGTGAAATCACAATTGTACAATGTCAACTAGAAGTGATCACCAAGCCATAATAATATCAGTAACTACCAAGTTGAGCGGCATTTGTGAGAAAGCTTAATATAAGCGTGAAATGTGGCTCACCAGGTCGCTGGGAACATGGAGGCACATTGCTTCCGACAGTTGATTTGGAATGAAGCAATAGGTGTAGTCGCTCAGATAAGTCCGTCACGAAGAGTCCACAATGTATATATATATATGTATATATATATATATATATATATATATATATATATAGAGAGAGAGAGAGAGAGAGAGAGAGAGAGAGAGAGAGAGAGAGAGAGAGAGAGAGTGTTATAGTTGACATCCATAGTAGAAAACTTCAACTACTATTACAGGCAGTATAGTATATTGTACTATAATATTTCCAGCCATAACTACTTTAACAGCTTGGCATAAATGTTAAAATAAGCAAATGCGACGCATAAAATGAATATAAAAACATGAAAGGATGTTAGTCACATGTCATGTGAGGCAAGTTCTCTACTGCGAATTCTATTCTTTTTACACTACGAGTTTCTTTCCTGTCCTGTACTTTATCTGCTGACTTTGACTCATGATGCTCTGCAATTTTCCTTATGCACTGTATTTTTAAAGGAAAAACAATTGCTCAAGCAATTGTGTGCGTTATAGTTAATATCGCACACCGAACAGCAATTAATATTCATGTGTTGCAAAGTGCACCGTAAAGCAGCGAGGGGGGATTTAGTGCACTCACTCACATGAAGCAATGATGCAAATTATGGTTTAGTTTATTTTTTTTTCCTTTTGGCGTGTCCGTGAGTCACAGATAACTGCTACCTCTTGGCATTTTGATCAAGCAGCCTTTGCGACGGCAGTCTTGCTATCTGTTCTTTTTAAGCGGTTGTCGCGGTTAGACTATCTGTAGCCTACATGATGACAAATAAACATAAATGTCTAAAATACTGATATTGTTTGGTTTATTCCCTCCTGCGATCCCATGGGATTATCGTTAGACCAAAAGGGTTGCAAAATAACATGACTAGTGTTCCTGACAAAATTTAGCAGTCATGACATATAGCTGCAGCCGATGTTTGTCATGCTCGAAAACAACAGCTCTACGGGCTGCTGGTGTGCAAGAGCCCATGCCTACAACAACAGCTAAATGTTTGAACCTTCGATATTGCAACCATTTAATAATGATAACCAGAAAGCACGTAAATATGTTTTCTAACTACTAAAATGTGTTTTTCCATTACTAAATTTTACTTTAATGGACATAACTTTTCTTTAAGTTTCATTATTGCTTTTTATGACCTGTAAAAGAGACCTGGTTCCAATAGGATTATTATTATTATTATTATTATTATTATTATTATTATTATTATTATTATTATTATTATTATTATTATTATTACTTGCCAAGCTACAACCCTAGTTGGAAAAGCAAAATGCTATAAGCCCAAGGGCTCCAACACGGATAATAGACCAGTGAGCAAAGGAAATAATTAAACTCCAAGAGAAGTAATTAACAATTAAGATATTTTAAGGATAGCATCATTAGAATATATCTTTTATATTATATAAACTATAAACACTTAAAAAAACATGAGGAAGAGAAATCAGATAGAATAGAGTGCCCGAGTGTGCCCTCAAGCAAACGAACTCTAACCCAAGACAGTGGAAGGCCATGGTACTGAGGCTATGGCACTACCCAAGACTAGCGAACAATGGTTCATTTTGAAGTGTCCTTCTCCCACAACAGCTGCTTACCATAGCTAAAGAGTCTCTCCAACCCTTGCCAAATGGATAGTAGCGACTGAACCATTACAGTGCCGTGGTTAACTCCTTGAGAAAAATAAATGTTTGGTAATCTTAGTGTTGTCAGGCGTATGAGGACAGAGGAGAATATGTAAAGAATAGGCCAGGCTATTCGGTGTATGTGTAGGCCAAGAGAAAATGAACCGTAACCAGAGAGGTTCCAATGTAGTACTGTCTGGCCAGGCAAAGACCCCATAACTCTCCAGCGGTAGTATCTCAACGGGTGGCTGGAGCCCTGGCCAACCTACTACCTAACAAATGTACTTACACGGCGTGTCCTTGATAGGAATATATATATATATATATATATATATATATATATATATATATATATATATATATATATATATATATATATATATATATATATATATATATATATATATATATATATATATATATATATATAATACCGTATGGTAAAGAGGGCGGCAAGAAGGCACCACTTTTCATCTTATCATTAATGCATGTTTTCTTATTGTTCTTTTATAATCAAACTTGAGCTTGCCAGAAGCGAAAATCTTACATGTTATATATCTAGAAAATAGTTCCAGACAAACGCGTACTTTCATCCGATGAATTATACATTTAGTTGTTCAATATTGTGCTCTTAGATTTACTGTAGTCTCCATTTCATCAGTCATGTTTTCTAGATGGCAAATTGATAAACAGTGGATCCAAATTGACGTATTCTTATTTGTTGACCTTCATTATTTACCGTTGGGTCCTACATTTTACAGCCAAGTTTCCTTGTAAGGTAGAGTAGCGATTAGCTGCTTACATAGCTGGACTTTCAGTCCTCTCAATTCCTCTCTTAGGCCTGCTTTCATTCTTTTTTTCATCAGGCTTGCTCTCTCAATTTATCACGTAGTTCTTCTCTCGTTTCGTTTTTTAGCAGTACTCTAAGTTATTTTTTTTTATCATTAATCTCAATTTATCTGTTAGTATCAGATAAAATTTCTCTTAGCCCTTAGTGTCTCTTTCAGTTTTACTCCCATTTTCTTTCTTAGCCTTTCTATCAATCCCTTTTTATCATCAGGCCTTGAGATCGTTATGGGTATATCATAAAATATCAGAAATGAAACTAAAATTTAGTATTTTAAGCAAATATTTGATGTATCGCAAACGTTTCTCCCATTTTACTATTAAGTGAAAAAAAAAAATTAAGTAACAAGCACCAAATTTTGGCATTTTCAAAATGAGTTGTAGCCTACCATTTGTACTTGATACCCCGTAATGTACCAAATTTGGTTAGTACCAAAAACGTAACCATATACTCCTAAAATGAACAGGCCAGTCCGTTAGGATGTGTGGTCATTTTTCACAGGGCTGTCAGGACAGGAGCGCCGTTCCAATCCAGCGGGAGAAACCTTACGGCCGGTCCTGTGTGTGTCGAGGGCCGTGTCACCCCGACCGTATATAATATCAAACTGTAAAGTTATACGGTGTTTTTTACATTAAAAGCAAAGTCAAATTCCGCATATTCGTGTATATTCATTGCATACATTTATTACCTGCCGTGAAATATCTGTGAAGAGTTGACTGCATTCTTGCGTTCATGCACTCAATGGGAGCATTTGCGCAAATATCTATCGATTATTAATCATTGGAAAGGTTTTTCGAACTTAAAGTACTGTATATAAAGTCCTCCAATTTTATTTCCTTTGAAGGAGATGGGTCGGTGGCCAAGATTGGGTAGGATTTGTGTGGGGGTGCCATATGTTGGGATTAACATAGAGCACAGCTTGGTGCGGAAAAAGGGTAATAGTTTAATTTTTTCGAGCGAGTGTCTGTAGAGGCTTTTCTATTTACTTGCCTCCTCTTTACGATTGGAATAAATATTCATCTTGCAGATTACAAATTGGATATATTTTTTATGCCTCTTTGTAAACAGGAGCGCAGACTACGCATCCAATCTGACAAATGGCGTAAATTTCATTCTATGACGGATGATGGATCGGATGGAGGGAGGGGAAGAAAGTGGGAGACCGAGCGCTTCTCCCTCCCCTTACCCTCGCTTGAGAGGTCATTCTTCATATGAAGACTCAATATTGTATTTGTAGTGTTCACTTTAATTTCTTTTATTAATATGTATGCAATTTGCCAAACCTTATAATTAGTTGATTTGAGATTTTTTCTTGTAAATGGCATACGCTGTTTTCGGCTCAAATTATGTTTTATCGGCCTCCTTAGTGCACTGGTAATATTCAGTTTATTTTTTCTTGGTAGGTAAATAATTTTACACATATTTACTCGTTTATGTTTTATTTTATTTGTAAACGGTAAGCTCTTTGTGGTTCATAAGATTTTTTTCAAGACACCGCTATGTGTTTGTAACATTCTTTTCATATTTAATTTCAACATTTCATTTGGTAAATTATACTTTTTTTTTCAACTTGAGAATTATGTACATAACTCTTAAATTCTTTATTTTATCGAATAAGCCCATACACACTAAGATTATTATGGACTTTGTAGATTAAGAATGAGAGTACACATATTGTTCATCTTACATCAGAATTTGATTATGGGAATTTTTTTTTTTTTTTTTTTTTTATTAATTTTTCCATCCAAACTTTCCGAAGAGTAATTCTTTTCCCGTAATTCTTCCGTGAGAAGTAATAAGGACTTACCGGTTCCAAGCCTGGATGAAAGATGATGGTTGAATGCAGACTTAAGAACTCAAAAAAAAAAAAAAAAAAAAAAAAAAAAAAAAAAAAAAAAAACCGCGCCAGCTGTGTGTTGGCGCGCATGGCGTGCAGAATTTATCTATGGATTCTGGCTTTGTCTAAGCAAAGGTCATGGATGAGGGGTAGACTTGTTGCAATCAGCAACGGATGGCTTTCGTTGAAGTTGATATCTTTATCCTGCTGCTCTGGCTTGTCTTGACTGTTGGGATGTATTTTTTTACTGGCATATTTTGGTTGAAGATGCAACGGGAATTTTAGGATGATACATTGATGGGATGGCTACCATTCGTAGCATATAGCAGATTTTTTGGGATATATTAGCCGAATTGCGTTGCATATTGTAATATCAGTTAAATTCTAGATACTGTTGCAGGGCATATTATTATTATTATTGTTATTATTATTATTATTATTATTATTATTATTATTATTATTATTATTATTATTATTATTATTATTATTATTATTATTATTATTAAATCTCAGTTAAGTTTTATGTGTTGTCACAAGGCAAATTGTAATATCAGTTAAATTCTAGGTACTGTTGCAGGGCATATTGTAATGTCAGTTAAGTTTTATGTACTGTCACAAGGCAAATTGTAATATCAGTTAAATGCTAGGTATTCTTGAAGGGCATATTGTTATGTAAGTTAAGTTCTAAGTACTGTCACAAGGCAAACTTTAATATTAGTTAGAGTCTAGGTACTGTCGCAAGACAAATTTTAATGTCAGCTAAGTTTTAAGTACTGTCACAATGCAAATTGTAATATCAGTTAAATTTTACGTACTGTTATAGGGCATATTGTAATATCAGTTAAATTTCAGGTACAGTCGCAAGACAAATTGTAACATGAACTAAATATTAGGTACTGTGGCAAAGCAAATTGTAATATGTTAAATTCTAGGTTCTGTCGTAAACCAAATTGTGATATAAGTTAAAGCTTGGGTACTGTTGCAATGCAGATTGTAACATCAGTTAAATTTCATGTACTGTCTCAAGACATTGAAGAGTTAAATTCTAGGTAATGCCGTATGGTAAATTATAGTATGTTAAATTTTAGGCATTGTTGCAAGGCAAATTGTAATGTGAGTTAGATTTTACGGACAGTTTCAAGGCAGCTTAAAATATTAGTAAAATTTTAGGTATTGTCGTAAGGCAAATTGTAGCCTAATATCAGTTAAACAGTAGGTACCGTCGCACGGTAAGGTAAGCATCCCTTTACACTGATTGTCGCCAATTGATTTACGAGGAATAAGTCTCCTTTCATATGTGTTGTTGATTTTACTGAAGTTATTTATCTCAATAAATAATTTTTTGGTATTATTTCTCTTATGATTTGTTCTTTACTTTTAGTTTTTTTTTCTCTCGGTACTTGGCTAATTTCCCTATACTCTTGGTCTTATAGCATTATGCTCTTGCAACAAGGGTTGCAGCTTGGCTTATAAAATCAATGATAATAATAATAACACAATACTATATTATATCCAAGAAATCTCCACTATCTGATTCTTATTCTGTTTGGCATTCTTTAAAAGTTGCACGATTCCAGTTCTTTACTGTTAACTACCTAGTTCTCTCCTCAGTTCTAATTTTCTTCTTCGGTAGTGTTTTTCAAAGATTTTCAGATGGTTGTGCTACATATATATATATATATATATATATATATATATATATATATATATATATATATACACACATATATATATATATATATATATATATATATATATATATAATATATATATATATATATATATATATATATATATATATATATATATATATATATATATTGAAGAGACTGTGCCCGCAAGACCCGGTGGCCACTATCATTGATCTTGGGTTTTGCTTGTCCCTCGGGAGACTGTTTCCAAGACCGATTAAGGATTTCGAGGCCTATCATTATGACCCCCTTCTCAGTAAGGATTGTGGACGAACCAACCCAGAGACTGCCATCTTCTCCTTTGGGAAGCTGATGCAGAAGATACCTGGATCTGGAGAAAACCAGGTTCTGAAGAACCTCATCAGAAGAAGCTTGTCTAGGAATGCAAAGCGGCGGCCATCTCTGGAGGAATTGAGCAGGACACTGAGGATGTTGCAAAATGGACACCAGGTAGGGAAGCGCAATTACAGGTTTGTTCAGTTTATTTGCAATCTTTGGTACAATTTGGTATAAGGTAGTGGACTCTTACCACGGGCCCTATGGGGAATATTTAGTTTGGGTTTAAATTCAAGTAGTAATTTTATTTGTAAAGAACTTTCTTAGCTTATTAATTTCCTGTGAAATTAATAATCTAGGAATGCCACTTTTGAAAGGAGAGAAGTCTGACTTCTCCGGTTTTTTCCCCTCCCAATACTGGCTCCCTTATCGTTGGGGGGGGGGGGGAGGGGGGGGCTTACGAGTCAACAACCATTGGCTCAATCAAATGCCAGTACTCACTTTCTTTCTTTTCCTATGGCGAGCATTTTCTCTAATTGCTTATATCAAAAGCTTTCTTTCGCCTTGCTGTCCTGTGTGGTCCATAGATGGAACATTATCTATTACCTGAAAACCTGTTTAGTTTCAAATTTTAATCGTTACAATTCTCAAATAACGGCAAGCTTCGCTTATACCTGTATTCAAACGCCCTTTCTAGTTCTTTTCATATATATTTGATAAAACCGTCGTCTTGAGGCACAATCACTACTGAATTGAAAGTAATTTTCAAACGTCAAGTAGTCCGGCGGTTTGTTGATTTAAATATGTATGTGGATGTGGATGCATGCAATTGAGAACTAGCATTTAAAAACTACATTTCCGAGAAAAAAAAGATAAGCCATCAGATTAAGGTTAAATCTATGGCTTCTTTTTTACATATGTGACGTGGTTCCCAGTTATTGAACTTGAGACACGCGTAATATCATATATAGACCTTGGGTAATGTCTAACACTTCCCGCTTCTTCACAATATTGCTTCTTTGACAATATGGTTTATCATCTACGAAATTAAAATGTAAATAAAAGGGCAATGCATGTTTTCTAAGTAAGAATTTTACGATGGTGTATCAGCTTGCTGTACTTTCCATAATTCAGCCTGCATGTCACTGGTCGCTAACCTATTTCGCCTACTGAGAACTACAATGAGCTGCTGAGATTATTCCTCTTTGTATGTGTTCGTGTGTCCCAGTTTAAATGGCAATATCTCTATATGAGTCCAGTTTCCATTAAACATAAACTGCTTCCAAAGTGCTAACTATCTGGGGTGTGTTCCTGTTTGCAATACCGTATTTAAGAACTGTCATGACTACTTTCTGGGTGTCTGTCAAGGCTTCATCGACATAATTACATGAGAGATGATGATTTGAACCACAAATGTTTTATGCAGATATAGTGTCATTAATATGCATACAATTCTTGACGTTGAGTTTTGACATAAAAATTAGATTTATATTTTAAGTGGATAAACGAGGACGCTTCTCTGTAACGTAAATTATCAACCAGAATGTAGATATGCCTTAACTAGTCACGCCGATGGACCGATTTCTCCTTCAGTGTCGTTGATGCTACATGTAATATGTATACAGCAATGACAAATCATCGACAAATCAAATATGAAAAAAATTTGTTCATCCATTACGGCTACTTCACATAAGGTGTTTGTATTTCTGATAATGCGATCGAGACCGGCTTTGTGCTAATAATAGTTTCATGCTCTGATCTATGTAATGGTTTTAATAAGCAAAACAAATATGACTTACTTTACTTTAAGGGCTGTTTTTCTGGTTCTACACAACAGGGGAACCCCACTCTCTACAGGACCTCCACATTCATTTTATCATGTTCGTTCGAAAGCATTCCACATTTCACACCGTGTATTGCTCACTGTCGAAGCACTCACACTAATATTTGTTCTCGGAGGTTTGTTAACTGTTACAGTGGATACTTTTGTTTTGTTTTGTGCATAAAGTTTATTTCTACAGATTGTATATTTATTTTACATGGCCACAGTTTATGACATCCTTAGTACCCATGATCAGTGTTTTCTGCTAGTTTTTTTTTTCATATCTAAATCATAAGCTTTGCAATTTCTTGTATTCACTATGTGTTTGTTTAACTTTACTTTCATGACGATGAAGAACTCTAAGACAATGATTGTTGAAAGTCGTTGGAATTGCTAAAAAATACTAATGAATATTTTGCAATATCCCAAAAATAACATCTAAATTTCAGAAGCATTATTTTTGAGTACAACTATCACCAACTGAAGAGTGCATGCCTGCATGGTCTGCCTCTTCTAAGCTATATGAGCCTATTTACATCCAAACGAGTAAATTGAGCGGCGCCTCTGTAGTCATTATGTGCAGGATAACGGGAACGAAACACTAAAGCTATTTATATCACATCATGCAGAATGGACAATCAATATCAATAATAATTTACGTTTGAGTCTAGATATATTTAGGTACTAGGATATTTTCCTCCGAGTGGCTAATGGGCACAATTCTGATTTTCCATTTCGTCTCACACCTCCACTTTTTTTTTTTATGTTACAGTTCCGAGTCCATAGACCCATTAGCACACTGATCGTGATTGCCGAATTTGAGCTACGGATAAGTTTTGTTGCTGCATCATTGTCCCATGCTTTAATAAGGATAATAATTAAAAACGCAAACTATAATGTAAACGTCGATATAAGCATGTGTTCCGGGTTACAATGTAATCGAACTGGACATTATCTATACATGCTGAGCACTGTCTTAAATGGTATATATGGTGAAGAGTAGATCAACTTTTCTGTTATTTTAATTACAAATAGTGTAAAAAAAAAATTCTCCTTGCACAAGAACAGGTTTGTAACATTTTGTCTGATTCTCAGGACAAATTCAAAATCATAAAACCTGAAAGACAACTTCAACATTAAAAAAACCCATATTTCTTATCATTATCCTTACATAAATCATAAATATATTCATAGATATTGGTTAGCTTTCATAAACAAATATTAGTTACAATATTGGTGCTAATGAGTTGTCTTCTTAGAAATAAGAAAGGAAAAGTATCAAACTCTAGAATTTTATTATTCAGCAGAGAAAAGAAATAATAACAATTGAAATAACTGCAAGACGCAATCATTACATTAAGGAATTTTATTTTAGAGTACACACACACACACACACACACACACACATATATATATATATATATATATATATATATATATATATATATATATATATATATATATATATATATATATTATTATTATTATTATTATTATTATTATTATTATTATTATTATTATTATTATTATTATTATTACAAGCAAGGCTATAGCCCCAGTTGGAAAAGCATGATGGCCCAGTGATGAGAGGAAATAAGGAAATATATAAGCTACAAAAAAAAAACAATAAGCAATCAAAATAAAATATTTCAAGAACAGGAACAACATTAAATTAGATCCTTTACATATAGACTATAAAAACTAAAAAAACACAAGAGGAAGAGAAATATGATAGAACAGCATGCCGAGTGTACCCCCAAACAAGAGAACTCTAATCTGAGACAGTGGAAGGCAATGGTACAGAGGCTATGGCACTACCCAAGATCAAAGAACAATGGTTTGTTTTTGGAGTGTCCTTCTCCTATATGAGCTGCTTACCATAGTTGGATAGTCTCTTTAACCTTTACCAAGAGGAAAGTAGCTACTGAACATTTACATAGAAGTAGTTAACCCCTTGAGCTAAGAATTGTTTGGTAAGCTCAGTGTTGTCAGGTGTATGAGGACAGAGGAGAATGTGGTAAGAATAGGCCAGACTATTCGGTGTATGTGTAGGCAAAGACAAAATGAGCTGTAACCAAGAGAGAGAGAGAGAGAGAGAGAGAGAGAGAGAGAGAGAGAGAGAGAGAGAGAGAGAGAGAGAGAGAGAGAGAGGGAGAGAATATAGTACTATCTGGCCATTCAAAGGATCCAACAGGTGGCTGGTGCCCTAGCCAACCTGCTACTATAATATATACTTTATATAACCTTAAGATCCTATGAAGTTTCATGAAAATTAATCCTCATGCTTCAGAATCAGTTTCAAAGTTTCCACATATCTTTGAATCTTTTTTCTTTTTCCCTCGGTGATAACCTTTATATTGAAATGTAATTGCATTGTTCAATAATTGTAGCCCAGATGATAGGTAGATGTGGGCTAATAGCCGAAACAGCTGTCGGCACCAGATATTAAATGGTGCAACAAGGTTACATATTTCATAGTTTTTCTCCAGTGCTACTGTCTAGAGATAGAAAGGAATTGTGTAAGTTAATTGCATAAGACAAAAACCATGCCCAAAGAGCACACACACGTGCACACACACATATACAGTATATATATATATATATATATATATATATATATATATGTGTGTGTGTGTGTGTATACTGTATGTATATATATGTGTGTATATATATATATATATATATATATATATATATATATATATATATATATATATGTGTGTGTGTATGTGAAAGGGCATGTCTGAGGCAGGCCTTTGTCCTGCAATGGACTAGGAACGGCTGAGTTTGTTGTTTGTTGCGTATATATATAGATATATATATATATATATATATATATATATATATATATATATATATATATATATATATATATATATAGTGTATATGTACTGTATATTGTAAACTCTCAGATCCAGAGGAAATTGGTCTAAAATCCTATGTAGAACACTGTGAGAAGAACAGATGGCTGTTAGCATCCACTAACTAATTATCAAGCAAAATATTTCAACTCCAATACAGTGAGTCACTAAACCACAGAAGCAAGTATCTGGTAACAATAATTTGAGGGTAAGAAAAACTATGCCGAAGACAAAAAATTAAAGGAAGAAAGACAATAAACTATTAAGCATGCACTAAAACAAGAAGCAGACATTTGTTTGTAGGAAATTGGGTTTCTTTGGTTGAAAAAGCACTGTATGATAGTGTTTTATTTTGTTGTTTTTAAAGTTCAGAAAATAAATCAGGATAAACAATTATCAGAAATGCTTAAACTTTAGAGTATTTTTAGGCATTCAAATAAAATTCTACAAATTAAGAGTAATAATTACCAGATTTAAGGTTATAACAGGTTATACTAGAAAGTCAAAAGATTAAATGATACACCTTATCACTCATTTAAAGAGAATATACAATTTTTGCAAAAATATCACGTAGTGCAAATAAATCGGTCTCAAACACGTTTCATTTCACATATTTTACAAAATCATAAGTTTATATCTTGATCCACACACACTTGTGCTAAATCGCGAGAAACCTCAAAGGTATCATATTCAATTAAAGAAAGACAAAAGACACCTATGTGCTGCTACCGGTGGAGCACGGGTCCAAACTATACAATTTGTTTCGATCTACAGATTATTACACAGCTTAATTTCTTTAACAGCAGATTACATAAATGTCTAGGCTTAGTAATTAGACTGGGTGACAAAACAACGATCATGCAAAGTTCTTAACACTTCGTTTCTTTAAAGCAGCTCAAACACAAAATTGGTACTAGTTTTAGAAAGTTGCATTGTTGATTATTCATTTCTTTATTTCCTTTTCTCACAGGGCTGCTTTTCCTTGTTGGAGCCCTTGGGCTTATATCATCCTGCTTTCCAACTAAGGTTGTAGCTTAGGTAATAATGATAATAATAATAATAATAATGATAATGATAATAATAATAATAATCAGATGTTTCTGACCGCCAAAGGTTAATGGAGTCGTCCATGGCCTATGATCTATCTGAGGTAGAAATTTCGTCAAAATCCTTCAACTTGTTTAGACATTATCTTTAAAATGGCGAAAAATGCAAATTAAGATCTAGAATCTGGATCCGGATCATCTCCAAAATTTAATGGGGTCGTCCATGACCTAAGATCTACATGTGGTGAAAATTTCGCCAGAATCCTTTGTGTAGTTTTGACGTTATCTTTAAAATGGCAAAAAATGCAAATCTAGATCTAGAATCCGGATCATCTCCAAATTCAATGGGATCGTCCATGACATAAGATCTATGTGTGGTGAAAATTTCGTCAAAATACGTTGAGTAGTTTTGATGTAATCTTGTCTAAAGACAGATAAATAAATTAATTAATAGATAAACTAGACTCCGGATCCGGATCTGGATCATCTCAAATATTTAATGGGGTCGTCCATGATCTAAATTCTATATGTGGTGAAAATTGAGTCAATATCTGTCAAGTAGGTAGGACGTTATATTTAAAAGGGCGAAAAATGCAAATCCGGATCTAGAATCAGGATCCGGATCATCTTTAAAATTTAATGGGGTCGTCCAAGAACTAAGATCTATCTGTGGTGAAAACTTCGTTAAAGTCTGTCGAGTAGTTTTGATGTAATCATGTCCACAGACACATAGATAAATAAACGAATAAAGTAGAATCCGGACCTGAATCCGGATCATCTCCAAAATTTAATGGGGTCGTCCATGGCATACGATCTATCTGTGGTGGAAATTTCGTCAAAATCCATCAATTTGTTTTGACGTTATCTTTAAAATGGCAAAAATGCAAATTCGTATCTAGAGTCCAGATCCGGATCCGAATCATCTACAAATTTTAATGGGGACGTCCATGACCTAAGATCTACAAATGAAAATATCATCAAAATCTGTTGAGTAGTTTTGACGTTATCTTTGAAATAGCAAAAAATGCAAAGCCAGATCAGGATCCAGATCATCTCCAAAATTAAGTGGGGTCGTCCATGACCTGAGATCTAAATGTGGTGGAAATTTCGTCAAAATCCGTCGAATAGTTTTGACGTAATCCTGTCCTCAGACACACAGATAAATAAGTAAATAAACTAGAATCTGGATCCGGATCAGGATCATCTCCAAAATTCAATGGGGTCATCCATGACCTAAGATCTATATGTGGTGAAAATTTCGTTAAATTCCGTCAAACAGTTTTAATGTTACCTTTAAAATGGAAAAAAATGCAATCCAGGTTTAAAATCAGGACCTGGATCATGTCCAAAATTTAACGGAGTCGTCCATGAGCTAAGATCTATCTGTGATGAAAATTTCGTCAAAATCCGTTAAGTAGTTTTGACGTAATCCTGTCCACAGACACACGAAACATGCAAATTCTGATCTGGATCATCTCCAGGTGAGTGAGAGAGTGCCGCTAAGTGCAGACTCGCCCATAGCCGTGTTTTAGCTTTTGTTTCTCCCTTAGAATATCATTGGAAAGATGTTAGTTAATCTTATGGAGGGATGAAAGTGAAAATAAACAGTACACCATGTCTGCTCTTAACTTGGTCTGTCTCATATGTGAAACAACCGAGGGAAACGGGAAAAAAAATGGATAGGATGTGATTGCAATAGGTTCTATCATAAGAAGTGTGTGTATATACAGTAGTGACAGGCATCACTGATAAGGAAGTAAAAAAAAATCTGAAGTGGTTATGCCCACACTGTGTATATAAAGCTAGAACAGCTAAGTTACACACACACACACACACACACACACACACACACACATATATATATATATATATATATATATATATATATATATATATATATATATATATATATATATATATATATATATAATTGAGGGAAGATCTGAGTATAAAAGAAGAGGCTTTGAGCGAAGAAGAAGCGAGAATTGTTGAATAGTAAAACAAAGTTGCGGACCTCAGCGTGCAGGCAGCAAATTCCACCCAGACAACAGACCTCACTAAGAAAGTTGATAATCTTTCTATGAATACGGAATTAATTAGGGCAACACTTCAAACATTGGACTCAAAATCAGAGAAAATAACATACACTGACACAGTTAAGGAGAAAAATCTGCTGATTATTAAATCAACAAATACAACAACTAAAATTACTGAAAAAAAAAACACGGGGTCGGACAGGCACTTAAAGACCTTTCAGTATCTAACACGAGGTCAACTTCAAATGGAAATATTGTTGTAAACTTTGCTAACAAAACGATCAGAGAGGAGGCAGCAAACAAAATTCAGACATTGGTTGCCGAGAAAAATCGGAAAATTAAAACCAAAAATAATGATATGCAATGAATACAATGATAAAGATGAAGTAGTAAATGCCTTGATTCAAAGAAATCATTACCTGGACCAAGTCCAAAACAGAAGAGAATACATGTGTGGTACTGAAGGAAAATGCTGCAGATGGGACTACCCACTACGTGTTTAAATGTGATCCTGAAGTTCGAAAGGCTATTCATGATAATGGTGACAAAGTTATGCTGAGATGGGGTACTTATGACATACGTGATAGGTATCACGTGATCACCTCCTTCCACTGTCAGAGGTATGGACATCTTGAAAAAGATTGCAAGTTTAAAACTGATGATAAAGTCTGCGGGAAATGTTCAGAAAAACATTCCACCAAGGAATGCATCTTGCAAATGCCAGTGTATTAACTTCACAAAGTTAAACAAACCAAATGACCACATAGTAAATTCAAGAAATTTCAAAGCTTTTGATTTGAAATTGAAAAGACTAGCAGAAAATACTGATCATGGATACTAGGGATGTCATAAACTGTGGCTACGTAAATATACAATCTGTTGGTGAAATAACTATTCAAATTCGAGAATTGATAAACGAGAAATACAGTACTTGCACATACTAGCATTATGTGAAGCACGGTTAAATAACTTTGACAAGGATAAGATCACTGAAATGAGGCCCCCCCCCCCCCCCTACACACCTTCTTTCCCATTCCGAGAGAGGGTAGGTCTGGTGGGCGTGTCAGACTCTTCATTCATAAAGGTTCCTCAAATCTCAAGATGTTAAAAAGAACTAATTTAACAAGCTTTGAATATATAGAAATAAACTTTGAACAAATATATCCATTGTAATAGTTTACAAACCTCCGAGAACAAATACTAGAATTCAGTGGACTCATTGAGATGATTATCATGGAGAAAAATGCATTAGTTATTTGTGGAGACTTCAATCTCTGGATGGATGACCCATCAAATCTTGATGCTTTGGCATTTAGTGAGTTATTGGAATCATACCGATTGGTGAATAATGTTGACTGTGCAACTACTCTAAATGGGCATACGTTGGACCTAGTTTTGAGTGATGGAATGAATAACATTGTATCTGATATAAATGTAAAAGAGAAATGTACTATCTCCCCAGTGCACAAACTTATTACGTTTAGTCTATCTCTACAGAAACATGCAGTAGTGAAGAAAATAAACTTTAGACATAAATCAAATTTTCCTCCTACTGTATTTATTGAGGAAGTTACAAAGAAAATAAATGATGCTATCAACATTCCCTGTGATCATAATAACCAACGTTTTTGGGAGACATGTGTGTTGACTGCCGTACGACCACTTATAATAGAGTGAGTAAAAGTGAATATGATACCTTGTATCCACTGATGGAAAAGACTATAACCGTAAAAGACCAATCTCCTTGGTTTGAGGGAGAGACTTTAGGGAAAAAGAGGGAAAAAAAAGACGTAAAGAAAGAGGGTGGAATCGGTTAAAAGCTGAAAGTATATGGGGAGAATACCAAACTGCAATGTGTCAATATAAATAAACTACCTACTAAGAAGAAAAAAAAAGCAAATACTATGAGAGAAAGATCCGCGAAGCAGCAACATACATAAATAAGTCATACCGTCTCATAAATAGTATATTTGGAAATGTAAACGAAAAAAAAGCTACCTGATGGGTATAATGACCAGGAACTAGCAAATAATTGTCTAGTATTCTTTAAAAGCAAAATTGAAAATATAACCAGATCATCTGTAAATATTCAACATCAGATTAATGATTCACCAGATACACAGATCAAATTAACGAGATTTAACAACATAACACAAGACGACATCACCAGGATTATCAAGAGAGCAAAGAAAACCAACTGCGCGATTGATCCTATGCCAATATCTGAAGTAATCGGACAAAGTAACTTTCTTGCCTAGCCGAAATAATTATGAGAATAGCAAATGCAAGCATTGATGAATGTAAGTTTACCAAATCTAAGAAAATGGTTATAGTCACACCGGTTCTCAAAAGTGCTCTAGACTACTAGGAATTAAGCTCATATAGACCTATTTCGAATTTATCCTTTGTTTCAAAAGTGCTAGAATACGTAATTCTTGAACAACTAGTCAGTCACTTTGCCAGACAACCAATCTGCTTACAGAAAACTATACTCTACGGAGACTGCCATCTGTTCTGTTGTAAATGATATGCTGGAAATGATGGATGAAATTAAATGTGGTAATATAATATTACTCGATCTTAGTGCTGCTTTTGATGTAGTTGTGCATGAACTGCTACTAAATGATCTATGGTCCATCGGCGTTGAAGATCAAGCCTTCGAATACCCAAAAGACTGCTTGGTTGGCAGCAATTACTGTGTGCAAATTGGAAACTCTCATTCAGCATATGAACCTTTAAACAGAGGGGTACCCCAGAGGAGTGTACTTGGTCCAATCTTATTCTACATCTACAGTATACTTATGGTCTATCGAAAATACTATAAAGGCATGGTGTGAAGTTCAAACTATTTGCGGATGATACACAATTTGACTTCGCCATAAATGATATAGATGACACTACTGAAATTCTAAACCGAATCCTTGATAGTGTTGGAGAATGGATGACAATCAAGCAACTAGAATTAAATGAGAACAAAACTGAGGTTATGCTGGTGGGAAAGAGAAGCAGCGTGAGAAGCTTAAGTGATATTAAAATATACATAAATAATGACTCAGTGCCGATATCTAGTAAAGTTCGTGACCTAGGCGTATTTCTTGACTGCAACTTTTCTCTCGATGCCCAAATAAATAAGTAGTAAAAACTGCTGGTGATCATCCAAGAAATATTGCTTTTGTAAAAAAACGTACTTGATGAATATTCTGTAAAGTAACTTGTGATAGATAAACTGTGTAATTACCAGGATTGACTACTGTAACTCCATCTACTGCAATCTACCAAAAGTACAACTTAAGAAATTACAAAACATAATAAAAAGAGGAGCAAGACTGATAAAAGGTGTCCCACCTAGAGAAAGGATCACTCCTATACTAATTGATCTACATGGGCTGACGATTAAAGCGAGAATTGAATTTAAAATATATGCAATAACTCACCAAGCTATCAGAACCGATCGTCCAAAATATCCAAGATAATTGCTACATATTGTGCAGCCAACAAATCGTCCTGACACGAGAACAGTTACAGATTGTTTCAAACTATTAGATCCTAGATACATGTTAACTGTAGGCTCTATAGCCTTTGAATATGCGGCCCCGAGACTATACAATAACCTCCCACGAGACATCCGAATAATTGAAGATACTAAGGCTTTTAAGAGGTCACTGAAGACTTTCTTATTCAGCGAGTGCTTTGATAGTGATGATCTAACAGTAAGCGAGCAATACGCATTGTGAAATGTTAAATGTTCCCGAATGAACATCATAAAACGACCGTGGAGGTCCTGTAGAGAGTAGAGTTTCCCTGCTGTACAAGACCAGATAAGCAGCCCTTTGAAGTAAAGGAAAGTAAGTAAAATTTAATGGGATCGTTCATGACCTAAGGTTTATCTTCGGTGAAAATTTCTTCAAAATCCGTCAAGTAATTTTGACGTAATCTTGTCCTCAGGCAAATGTCCACAGACACACAGACAAATAAATAAACCGAATCGATCGCCATACCTTCTTGGTGGAGGTAATAATAATAATAATAATAATAATAATAATAATAATAATAATAATAATAATAATAATAATAATAATCCGGTAATTACAAGATAAAGAAATTAATTCAAAACCAGATAAATACAAGAAAGAAATTAAATCTTTTCTAAAATGGGCTAATGATTTTACATTATGCTAGAAACAGGTCTTCCAAGTTCTATATAGGATTTCTTGTTTTTGCAAGACTTAAATATAGCGTGGTTTCTCGTTACTCGAGATAAAACACCATAAAAGATCGTTGCGGTATTGGTGGCAACCTAGGCTACAATTATGAGCGTACGAAAAAGCTTGCAAAAACAGCCGCTCTACTTTTTTAAAACCCTCTGGCCCAACAATATCGCGACCTGCCTCATGATACTGTAGGTTGTCTCATAAGACGGGTTATCAGGGGCGTCAACTTCCCCCTCCCAGGTTTCACCTTGCCCCCCTCAATCCCCAAACTCCAAAAGGTACCAACAGCTGGTTTCCCATTATTCCTACCGAAATTCAAATGTGTCAACACTTTACTATCACATTTAATTATACATATTTTTTTGTGACTAAGATTAGCGAACAATGAAAAGTTGATTTTAAATAGGCGAGACTCATGGCAAGTGAACATTTATTGAAATGGGATATAGAAAATCGAAGTATTCCTCAAACTTATTAAAAACATTCTAAAAGTGAAATACGTGCGGATGCTATGAGTAGTTAGTTGAGCTTTCAGCAGTCAAAAAAAAAAAAAAAAAAAAAAAAAAAAAAAAAAGAAAAAAAAAAAAGGCCATGATGAAAGTGAAACTTCAGAAAATAGAGGAAACTTCTATGAGACATTCGATATGTTAGTAGACGAAAATGAAATTTTGCATATAAAGATGGAAGTAAGGTATGGCCACGGCATGTCCCCTGAGTATCAAAATCCCTTAATACAGGTACTTGGCAATAAAGTTCTCAAATATGTATCGACACAAATTAAGAAGGCAAATTATTTTTCAATATTACTAGATGAGACAAGAGATCTGTCAAGAAAAGAGCAATTAAGCATGATAATCAGGTTCTTTGAGGGGGAAATAACCCAGGAGAGATGTTGTGATACATATCACAAGCAATAACTAGATGCCAAATCCCTTGTAAATTTCATTCTGAAGAAGTTAAATGAGCTAAGATTAGAACTGTAAAATCGCATAGCACCGTGCTATGATGGGGCGAGCGTTATAAGTGGATGGGCTTCAGGAGTTCAGGCTCGTGTAGCAGAGAAAGTTTCCCATGCCATCTACATACTGTACACTGCTCTGCACATAGGCTTAATTTAGTCTTCAGTGACTGTGTGAACAACCTTGATGACTTTGCAGATTTCTTCACAGCCATACGGACTTTGTACAACTATGTTTCAGATAGCAACTCAAGATTTGAGCTTTTTGGTAAATCGCAGATGTGGCGCCAAGAGACACTAGAATTAGAGAGAACAGTTGAAACTAGATGATTCTATTGATACGGGAGAATTTACAAAATTCTTGTACGATATGAAGCTATTCTTGCAGTGCTACATTCTCTATTCAAGTCAAATAATGAAGCTTCTATGGAAGCATCTGGCCTAATGTCAAAAATGGAATCTTGGAGATTCATAGTTTGTCTGTTTGTTGCGGAAAAATTGTTAATGCAAACAAAGTGTCTGTCAGACTAATTTGAAGAAAAAGGGTATATCCGTTGTTAAGACTGTAGATCTAATCACATCAACAACAAAAAAATTTGCAAATATGAAAATTGACAGAGAATATCAGTTGTATAATGAAGTACAAGAGTTTGCTAAAAAAAAAAAAAAAAAAAAAAAAAAAAAAAAAAAAAAAAAAAAAAATAACTTAGAATGGGTGTACCAGAGTTAAGTGCCACTGTGGGATTAGCTAGCTGCAAGAGAATACAGCAAACATCAAACACACGTAAGAGTATCTCACAACAAGTACAATTGTGAAGCAGCATGGGAAATTGGCATCTTCTCAGAACGTCAATCTGAAGCAACATTTGAAGACAGATTTATATTTGCCAGTAATAGATAAGTGCGCTGCTAGATTTGATCGCAGGTTCAGCAATAACATTGATTTATTTCAATCTCTCTCTACATTTGACTATTAATCAAAGTAGTTCTTTGATGATGAAAAGTTAAATCTGTTCGCAAATACTTCAGCGCACGCAATGATTCATTCCTCTTGGTTTCACAGATTCATCCTGCAAAGGTATTTTTAAAACAGAAGAAACAAAAGGACCTATTCAATGTGTACTCTGCTCTAAATACCTTATCAGTTGCCTTTTCTGAGTTGCTAGCTATCCTTAAAATCTTATTAACCATTCTAGTTACCACTGCTAGTAACGAGAGATTTTTTTTTTTCTTCAAACATGTGAAGAACTATTTGGAAACTACAACTGGTGATGACCGGCTATCTTCTCTGCTGTTGATTTCCACAGAAAACACATGGTTAAGTCATTTGATTTAGAAGAGCTAGTGAATGATTTTGCTTGCATGAGACACCATCGGTACTCATTGGAGCAATTCTATTTAGCAACATAATACAAAAGATTAATATGATTTTATTTGCATTATGGTACTCAAATTATCAATACTTTAACTTTATTTTAATCTATTTTTAATGGTACAGCATTGGCAGCCAGTATTTCTATAGTTCG
>NC_090728.1:87931484-87943984 GCF_036898095.1 Palaemon carinicauda
ACGCCCAAAGACGTCAAACAAAGGTACATATTGGCAAATACATACAGTACATCAAAAATCAACATAAAAAGAAAAATTACAGCATTGAATCATCAGTGTATGAGTTACAATAATAACATATATGAGTTTGTACTCCATTATCACAACAACTGCAACAGACAGTTCAGCAGCCACCAAAGTGTGGACGACGAGTCAAAATTACGTCTAGGTGGTCATCTTTGAGTAACTATTGACAGGTTTGAAATAAATTTTTGTCCTTGAGGTAACAGATTCCTGACAGTAGGGCAATGAAGGCAATAGTGTTTAAGGTTATTGGCATTAGCAAGGTTACAGAGTTTACATGAGGTGTAGTGTGGTATATATGGTGTCTGTCCAACCTGCCACACAGGACGATATCCCACCCTTATCCTGGCACTTACGATTATTTAATAAATTCATTACGACCAACGACGTCAAACAAGGTTACATACAGTATATCAGAAATTACAAGGAAAAAAAAAAATTACAGCATTGAATCATCAGTATATCATTCACAAAAATAACATATATGAGTTCGTATTCATTCTCACAACAACTGCAACAGACAGTTTAGCAGCCACCAAAGTGTGGATGACGAGTAAAAAAAAAAAAAAAAAAAAAAAAAAAAAAAATATTACTGCATTGAATCATCAGTATATCATTCACAAAAATAACATATATGAGTTCGTATTCCATTATCACAACAACTGCAGCAGACAGTTTAGCAGCCACCAAAGTGTGGATGACGAGTCAAAATTACATCTAGGTGGTCATCTTTGAGTAAATATTGACAGGTTTGAAGTAAATTTTGTCCTTGAGGTAACAGATTCCTGACAGTGGGGCAATGAAGACAGTAGTGTTCAAGGTTATTGGCATTAGCAAGGTTACACAGTTTACATGAGGTGTTGTGTGGTATATCTAGTGTCTGTCCAACCTGCCACACAGGACGATATCCCAACCTTATCCTGGCACTTACGACATTATGCCTACGCACCATGAGTCCACGACGCCGGTACTTGTGACGGCTATGCAGGAAGTTATCGTGATGTTGTATGGAAACACTAGTGCCCCTCTCTGCATCCCTGCGCTGTACTGTACAAGCAAAAGCTGCTGAAAATATTCTATGTTTAAGGCAGCGAAGTGAGGGCTCATCATTTCTGTCATCAAGGTCCAGTGTGCAGGCCGCTTTAGCAAGACTGTCCACCATGTCATTCCCAGCAAGCCCAATATGGGAGGGCATCCACATGAAGGACACAACAAGCGAGGCATTGTAAGCAGCAGCGAGTTGACACAGTATGTCTCGCACAACACGACCACAGCTGGGCCTAGAAGACGTCAGTGCCTGGAGTGCAGATTTGGAGTCGCAGATCAACAATCCATTCACATTTCTTCTAACAAGTAGAGTTACTGCATCCCATATACCTTGAAGTTCGCAATAAGTGGAACTGGATGAGTTTGGCAGCCTGCGACCATGCCACCCACCCTCAGGAGGTTCTAAAGTTTGGGAGAACATAGCACATGCTGCACTTCCATCTGCCTGTACTGAGCCGTCAACGTAGATGTGGTGTCCTGCAGGAACTGAAATTGACAGATTGGATATTGTTTCCAAAACCAGCTGTTTCTGTAGACTGGTATGGGCATCTTTAGAGGTTGGTGTGAAAGTGACAGCAGGAATAGGAACCCGCCATGGTGGCAAATCTTGGATGACAGCTTGCTCAGGTACAGCAATATCAAGGTGTCGAAGATTTTCACATACTGTCCTAACTAGGTTATGGCCCCCTGGCCGGAGTTGAGGTCTTGGTGCATCTTCGTCAAGTGATGCTCTGAGGACAGCAGAGAAGTTTGGAGTAAATTGTGGAGAGTGTAGACATTTAACAGAAAACAAAGTTACATTGGCATAAATTCTCTCTATTAATGGAGGTAACATGAGTTCGGTCTGCATGTTGACTATCCGAGTGGAAGGAGGGCAACCTAGAGAGAGAGAAATTGCTTAAGAAAATGCAAACGAGGGATATATCCGTGTTATGAATATTATTATGAGTAGTCAGTTCCAATATTATTCAAGAAAATTTTATATAGAAATAGGATAGGTAAATTCAAATCTAAAGTTATGATAAAATCTTTTGATGAATTAGTTTCGAAATAATATTAGTTTTCATTTTCTAAAAGAATAAAAAAGTTCTCTCTCTTCATGGCATTTCTTTGAGTGATATCGGTAATTTCTCTCCTCCTCACATACGAGCCATCCTAACGATGTCTCGGTTGTTTAACGTCGGCCACCTTCCAGGGCAAGAGGGTCATGATCTCTCAAAGTCAGGTGTGGCCAGGCGACACCGGTTTTGTAACCCAGCAATAAAACTGGTGTCGCCTCGCCAGACCCGACTTGGATACATCATGTCCTTCTTGCCCTGAAAGGTTGAAAGGTGGCCTGACGTTTAAACAACAAAGACATCGTCAGGACGGTTCGAATGAGGAGGAGGGTAATTATCGATATCAGTCAAAGAAGTGCGAGGATTGAGGATGTATATATATATATATATATATATATATATATATATATATATATATATATATTATATATATATAATATAATATAATATATATATATATATATATATATATATATATATACAGTATATTATATATATAATATATATGAATATATATGTATATGTATATTTATATATACATATTATATATAATATATATAAATATATATGTATATGTATATTTATATATATACATATATTCATAGTGTCTTATGGAGCCTAGTTAAACGTATATATATATATACTTATACATACATATATATGTATATATATATAAATATATATATACACAGTATATATATATATATATATATATATATATATATATATATATATGTATATATATATATATATATATATATATATATTTATATATATACTGTGTATATATATATATATATATATATATATATATATATATATATATATATATATATATGTATAAGTATATATATACGTTTAACTAGGCTCCACAAGACACTAGAAGAGTTAGAACACCCAGACCTATATAGCTGAGGACTATGAAGCGTGAAGTAGGTGATGATGAATGGAGATGTATTGAATTAAAAGTTCAAGATAAGGACGGCTAATGAAATCTAACCGAGACACTTTGTGTTAATAGGGGTAGGAGGATCCATTGGAAAAATCATGTGAATATTACATCACTATTGATTATCTAAAATGAATTCTTCAGAAATGTGCTCGTGAAATGCGTTTTTTTTTTTTCGAAACGTATTTTTTGTTTCGAACGGCTCTGATATTGATTCGTACCGAAAATGGGTTGTTTTAAATCCCAAACCTGAAAAAATAAGTCGAAGCCTTCGGTTATTTCAATGAGGTTTTCTGAAAACTTCAATTACCCTTCGCCCGAGTTCGATCACCGAGTGCGCTGCAGGCGTTACTTAATAACAAAAGTAATAAATTATAGTACCAATTATCTCTTCATCTTCCTATTCAGTCTCTTAACTTTTCATTCAAATTGCAAATCCGAGCGTTGAACAACTTCAGAACTTTCAGACTCATATTCATAAATCAAATCATGTAGTTTATTATTATTATTATTACTATTATCATTATCAATCATTATCAATCATTATCATTATCATTATCATTATTATTATTATGATGATGATGATGATAATGATGATGATGATGAATTACTAGGATTTATTGAAACGGAAGAAGAGTTTTTCACGAGTCCTAAACGGCTTCGGAAGAAAATCTTCACGGATCTCCGAATGGCTTCAGAAGAAATGGCCATAGACTTAGCATGGAGTTCTGAATGACCCTAGAACAAAATCTCTAAACAGCTTCGGAAGAAATTTTTCCCGGATTTCCAAATGCCTTCAGATGACATAGCCGTAGACTTAGCATAGCCTTCTGAATGACTCCAGAACAGAATCTTCCCGGAGCAGTTCTGAACGGCTCTGCCCCGAGCCTCAAATGACTTCTGAAGACCTGATCTCCTTTTTTTCAAACTAAGCATGCAACGCAGTGAACATTGTTAATGGCTATATTTGGAACAGGGAGCTGACTGTGAGAATTGTGTATTACAACTACAGGATCGACAGGAGGCTCTTGAGAACACCTTCATCTACAGCTGGTTTTGGTGGTTGCTGCAGAAGTTGTCAAGCTTTGAAGAACATAATGCACGCGCCTTGAATGATCCTTTGCTTGGGCGTTTGCAACGATGTCCTGTAAATTGGAGACTATTGGAAATAAGGAAATAAGGACGGAGAGAGAATGGTTCAACTAAACGGTGAGCGACGTGTGGTTCTTCAACAGGATAATCCCAAAATTCGACATGGAAGAAAGGACATATCTAGATCGTATTGGTAAATATATTGTGTTGCTCGTCGTTTACTTTAGCGTGATGACGTATGCGGAGAAAATTTATTGCATTCCTGTCTCTAACCGTCGCCCCGATGGAAAAAGACATGGATGCCATCGATTTCTCTGAGGAATCTGACGAACTGAGGACACACGGCACTGAAATCTCTCTTGAAATCTAGAAGGAAACTGACGGACTAAGAAAGAATACGATGAAATCTCGAAGGAAAATGACGAACCAAGGAAAGTGGAAGATGAAATATCAAAGGAAACCGAAAAACTAAAGATCTTGAAAAACTAAAACAGACAGAAGAGAACAGCAACGAAGAGCCTTTAAACAAACACGGATAATAGCCTTTAATGCTAGAGGTAAATCACCTTGAAATAGAAGTAAAAAAAGCCCCTAATGCGAGAAATAAGGCACCTCAAAATAGAGGTAAAAAACCCTTAATGCTAGAAATAAGGCAGATAAAAATAGAAGTAAAAAAGCCCCCAATGCTATGAATAAGCCACCTAAAAATAGAGGTCAAAGAGCCTCTAATGCTAGAAGTAATGCACTTCAAAATCGAGGTCAAAAACCCCTAATGTTATAAATAAGTCACCTAAAAAGAGAGGTCAAAGAGCCTCTAATGCTAGAGGTAATGCACCTCAAAATCGAGGTCAAGAAGCCCCTAATGCTATATATAAGGCTCCTAGAAATCGAGGTAAAAAAACCCTAATGCTATAAATAAGGCACCTAAAAACAGAGGTCATGAGCTTCTAATGCTAGAAGTAATGCACCTCAAAATCGAGGTCTAAAAGCCCCTAATGCTATATATAAGGCTCCTAAAAATCAAGTTAAAAAAAGCCCCTAAAACTATAAATAAGGCACCTAAAAATAGAGGTCAAAGAGCCTCTAATGCTACAAGTAATGCACTTCAAAATCGAGGTAAAAAACCCCTAATGCTATAAATGAGGCACCTAAAAAGGGAGGTCAAAGAGCCTCTAATGCTACAAGTAATGCACCTTAAAATCAAGGTAAAAAAGACCCTAACGCTATATATAAGGCCACTAAAAATAGACGTCAAAGAGCCTCTAATGCTAGAAGTAATTCACCTCAAAATCGAGGTCAAAAAGCCCCTAATGCTATATATAAAGCTCCTAAAAATAGAAGTACAAAAACCCTTAATGCTATAAATAAGCCCCCAAAGCTAAAGTTAAGGCACCTAAAAACAGAGGTAATAACTTCTGAAACAATATAGATTATGTTAATTGATGATGCATTTTAAATCTCCAACCATAAACTAATATAATTGATATAGCAAATAATACTATTTTCTATAAGAGGGCCGGAGCCAAGTAGCCCGCGACAAAAGCTGACCTCAACCACACCGAGCTACGTGGCTCATGATCGAAATCAAAGGAAAACTGAAATCAACAACTAAACCTTTAAACCTCATTACCTTAGAAAATTTTGAACAAAGGGCACTTAGATGCTAATAGATATTATTTGAAACGATACATTATTAGCCCCTACATATAATACGTATGCCACAGTGTGTAATTATGTGGAGAGAGAGAGAGAGAGAGAGAGAGAGAGAGAGAGAGAGAGAGAGAGAGAGAGAGAGAGAGAGAGAGAGGAATCGCTTAAGAAAATGCAAACTAGGGATATTTCTGTGTTATGAATATTAATAGGAATAGTCAGTTCCAATATTATTCAAGAAAATTTTATATAGAAATAGGATAGGAAAATTCAAATAAAAAGTTATGATAAAATCTTTTGATGAATTAGTTTCGAAATAATATTAGAATACATTTATTAAAAGAATAAAAAAAGTTCTCTCTCTTCATGGCATTTCTTTGAGCGATATCGGAAATTTCCCTCCTCCTCACATTCGAACCATCCTAACGATGCCTCGGTTGTTTAACGTCGGCCACCTTTCAGGGCAAGAGGGGCATGATCTCTCCAAGTCAGGTCTGGCCAGGCGACACCGGTTTTGTTGCTGGGTGTACATTTCAATAGAACATAAATTAACCCAAATTGCCTTCCCCCTTAGTTACGCCCATGATATAACTTAGCAGCAAGTCTGTTGGTATTTCAATAACAGTTTAGAGTATCATTTGAAAGCAACCAAAACTGATCGAAAGGGCTGCAGGATCATAAGATAAAATTATATTGATTGAATCAAGTAAAACCAGTGCAATTAAAAAAAAAATAAAGGCTGAATTTTTCTGAAACCTGAGTTTATCTAAAAGTTTGATATTTGAAGATTGTTTATTCCGTCTTAAAGTCTGCATAAGAAGCGGAGCTTTCTTTTGAGCATCTTTTATGAGGGCAATAGAGGCCATGGTGTTGGAAACCACAGACAAGGCAAATACCTCATCGAACAACGCAGACAGAGTAAGAGGAGAGAGCTTCAATCTAAACAGGTGTTAACAACAGACAGTTCAAAACCACACACATGCAAATAAATATGCCCTAAGGTAAACTTCCTGGGTCTGAGAATATTTTGTTATTTCTTGTGTTGGCATTTACATTGAATTATAGACTATAAGACTGTTTTGCATAAATATACTGTATATATATATATATATATATATATATATATATATATATATATATATATATATATATATATGTATATATATATATATATGATACATATATACATATATATGTATATATACACATACATATATACACAAATATATACACACACACACACACACACACATATATATATATATATATATATATATATATATATATATATATATATATATAATACTTGGCTAGTAAGCATGGAAAGTCGTCAGTGGACGTTCATTTAATTAAAGTCGTAGTTACTTGACTTACAGTTTTCAAGCTCAAGTATACAAAATATTTGATTTCACTAATACAACAGATAAATTTTAAATAGGCCAAGCCAACGTTGCTATTGCTTATAATGCAAAAAGAGTAATCTTTATTATTTCAATGACAAGTTAAGCCTTGTGGCCGTATGAGCAAATTTATATATCACAATGAAGAATATTGATTCAATCATTCCTTTGTTTATAAGCTGCTCACCTTGGAACCTTTGCTTTTTCCCAGTCAATATAAAATGAAGTAAGCTGAAACGAATGTCTGAACGTTGCCTAGATTAAAGTCCAACTAGTGTTATTTTATTCTGTATAAAAAGCCAAAACTAACTCATTACTTTTTGTTCTTGTTGAAGCCAAGATGAATTTCCTACTTTCTGTACATATCCAAACGGCATAAAGTTAATTCTTTTTAGTACTACAAGTGAAACTAGATTAAACCTAGCGGTAAATTGTTCAGGCAAGCGAACTCTCGTGTAAGGCTTCATTTTTGGTGGAAATTGGTTAAGTGGTTCACGAAAATGGTATTCTAATTCAAATGGCATAGGTAAATAGCATGAAAAGGCATCTACTACTGAGAGAGAGAGAGAGAGAGAGAGAGAGAGAGAGAGAGAGAGAGAGAGAGAGAGAGAGAGAGAGAGAGAGAGAGGTCTTTTAGAAATTTTCACTTTACAACTAGAGACTTCAAACCACCCCAGTGAAACATGGAACCCGTTCAAACGGTGAATCCATTTACTTTATATCTGTGTACTATAGACAATGAATTGAACGCAAGATCTACCGGAAAATTTTCTTACAAACAGAGACACAATTTTTTTGTTATCAAAAGGACTGCAAAAATGGTAATGCGATTGGTGGAAAAGATACACTTGATGTAAATACCTCGACAGTAGATGTAGTTATAAGAATAACTAAAGGATACAAATAAAAGGTAAGGAATATACAGTGGGAGAGTAAGAAAACAGATATGGAAGCGAATAAAAGACAATTAGTTTTAAAGGAGATGAATGAATAAATGAAAAAATAATAATTACAACTAAGAGCATTAGCACATCATAGAAAAGTCGGTGGAGGAAGAGTTACTCAGAAAGAAAGAAGAAAGAAGAGGAGGGAGCAGGAGAAGAATCATAACAGAAGAAGAATAGGAAGATGGAAAAGAAACAATGTTATGGGCCTTAGAGACACGCTCTGCTATTGGACAAGACAGCGTGAAAATAGAATCTACGAAGATTCCGTCATAAAAAAAGGCCACGCTCGAAGTAGACAACTTTCGAGTCATCAGGATTTCCCCACGTCATTGGGTTCTTCCATTATTTACGGCTCATAAAAAAGACGAAAGGACTTCGTTATAAGATGCTGGGAAATTCGCACCGCGTTTGATATAAGGAGACGGAATATCTCTGGTTTGGGAGTAAGCGAATGTCAGCAAATCCCTGGAGCACTGTATGAGAAGCAAGCAGCTGGGCCAAGAGAAGCATAAAATGATCAAATTTATGCTTCTTCCTGAGGTGTGATGTAACTGACACTAAGACAGGTTTTTATTTTCGCTCAAAGCCTGGACCACTCTATTGCAATATCGAGGAAGCGAAATCGTGCTTGAAGTACACTTTGGCTAATGTAAGGAATATTTGACTTAATGAGTTAAAATACAGTAAAGATATTTCAGTCGTTGTGGACAGATTTATTTGATCAATTGAATTTATTCGTTAATGAATAATGCGTTAACTGTTTGAAATATATCTAAAAAATAATTATCTGTATATTATCTCACCTATTTTCTTTTAAAAATAGACGAGATATTTTACAAGATATTTGTCAATCACTAAAGTAATTTAAAAATCAAAGATATCTCTGTACATAGATCCGCTGGATTTCAAACAAGTGATAAAACTGGTTAAATTCTACTGGTTCTCGCTGTTTGATTGAGTTGATCTCTCGATAGAATCTTGCACAGGCATAAGCTCTTATGAAATGTCAATTTTCATATCTGCAGATTCAATGAAAGTTATCTGATATTTTCCAAATGACTGACGACATATTAAAAAAAAAATGTTGAGGTTAGTTGATTTAAGCCCTTTTATGCGTACATTCCTGTTGTTTTGATCGAAAAGACGATTTTAAGAATAAATAGAAAAGATGATGGTGAGATGAGAGAAGAGGTGAATCGCATAGTAGACAAAGAAGGAAGGGTAGTAGGGTGTGTGCAAAAGATGGGCAAGAGACTCGAGTTCATTGTAAAAGCCAAGTTCTGAATCTGTGACATATACGGATGTTGAGTGTAAATGAAAATAGAACTGTTTGAGTAATATGGGTAGTATGAGAAGAATGGACAGGGCAAAAGAATGTATCAAGAGTACACGGAGGTGGTACAGTCAAGTGGAATAAAAATGGACAAGGATACTGGAAAGGGCGTATAATTCAAACATGCTAGGAGGTAAGAGTACAAGAAAGCTTCTAAAGGACTGCATAAATGGTGTAAAAGACATTAAAAAGCAAAGCTTTATCTTCAACAAAGATATATACACACACACACACACACACACACACACACACATATATATATATATATATAGATATATATATATATATATATATATATATATATATATATAATATATATATATGTGTGTGTGTGTGTGTGTGTTATAACGTAATATAATCCTATAAAAGAAGCTGAAAATTTTCTTAAAATCATAAAATGTCGGTTTCTTTTATATCTGAATATATGCCGTTGCTGGGGAGCCTCGATAAAAACTTTTATGATATCCTGAATCGTAAACCCTTCATTTCTTCTCTTTTGCTGTAATAATATCTTTGTACCAACCGCATCGAATGCAAATCAGACATTTCGTCCAAGGTATTACATCAAAATCGTAATGTCAGGATGAGGTCTTATCTTATTGCAGGTAACAGCCATCGTACTAGATAATATTTTTCTCCGTAAAACGCTTACTTCAGGTATCATTGGTAAGAGTGAATTACAGCGGAAAGGACGTATGGTACAGTTAATTCTCATATGGATATAACATGCCAGTTAGAGTTTTACTCCATCTTTCGTGAATAATAGCTGAATTATGGTATTATTTTTATATAATAATCAAATGGAAAACTGAATATTGTGAAGTGATTTTTTAAACACCTTTGCCTCAGTCTTTTCGTCTACCTCCCTGAACTGTGTAAATAAGAAATTCTAGTATATTTCAAAACTTGACCCTCTGTGACCGAAAATATTAGTATTCACTGAAACATATTCAAAACACCATAGAGACTGAAGACATTTCTCACCCATTCTTTTTTCGTCCTCAAGCATTGCAGTTATAAGAAATGCTTCCTTCAGCTATATATTATTCAATCCAAGCGCCCTCACCAATTTGTGCATCTTGAGAATTGCACGGGCAAGATTAAGCCTGAAAGGAAAGTTGAGACAGTGAGTGTGTAAGGATTGAATGGAAAAGATTGGGTAAATAAGAGGGTTTTTGTAAGCGTGTGAATTTTGTCTCGTTAAATCTGAGGACCAAGGAATTGTAGTTGTGCTGGGTAATTTAGATACAAAAATAGTTGGAAATATATGGTTACCAAAGGAGAAATGTCATAGGTATATTCAGGGAATTAGTATAGTAGATATTAGTTTATTGAGAAGTTAATAAATCTAAAAGATTATACTTGGCTGGAGGTACACTTGATCATTATTTGTTGAAGTGAAACTTGAAGTATATGAAGTGGACTGAATTTAGCTTTTGATGTGTCTATGTGTCTATTTATGGAGTAGAAAGACAGGGTTCTATGATGCAAGAGTCGTAGGGATTATTATCAGTTAGAGAATGCTTCTGAAAGTTACTGCTTAGGACACAAGAAAGACAATTATGTAGATGAATAGAAAAGTCACCGAGAGTTCATGGGGTTACAAGACGTAGGTAAAAGATGGGTTAAGGGGCTAATCAAAGTATATAATGTTCGTGTAGATGAAGTAAAGTTCCCAAAGAATGCGTGAGAGAAATTACTGTAAAATTCCACTAGGATGAAGATAACAGATGAAACTGTATGATTTGTAGTGAAATAATATTACTTAGAATACTTAAAAATCAGTATGATAGAATTTTGATTAAGCGAAGAAAACAGATAACGGAAGGAATGAAAGAGGATGAACAATATAGGATTACACTATAGAGATGGTTTGTGAATTAAATACTTTTTATGAAACAGTAACGTGATTAGCTTGAAAGAAAATGGAATATTCTTCTGACAGAGATAAGAGAGGGTGTTTGTTATCGTTAAGGTGCTCAGAAAGATAAGAGATTTATGTTAGGAGTAAAACAAGAGATCGTTTGTGGTATAGAGAGTTACCAGTTGATCAAAATTTTAATGGTAAAAAGAAACCAAGGAGATGGATCAGTGAACATGTGGATGGTGGAAGAATATTAAGTTACAAATTTGTGTATTTGAAAGTAAATATTCGAATGATAGCAGAATAAGAGAAGAGGTGAGTCACAAAATAGGTAAAGCAAGAACGGAACAGAATGTGTGCATGAAATTAGTAGGGGGGTGTCGGCATGTCTCTACTGTAGAAACCAACATTGCAAAATATACAAGGATTCCATGGAAGTAAAGTGTGTAGGTTAAATGACTAAAACAGTTGGAACATATAAAGATGAATAACTTAAGTAGAACGTTGGCCTTAGGAAAAATTGAGATATGTGGAGATTCCTAGAAGAATAACGTATATCAATAAAAGAATTGAAGTCATCTATTGAGCGAAAATCAGATTTACAGAAAAGTCACAAAAGGGGACCACCATCACACACAACATAGCCTGAATCTACGACAAGACCCAGGTGTTGGACTGAAGTCAATATTAGTGAAACACACGAAGAAAGTATATACCAATATCAATTAAATTACTGATGTGATAAAGACGATTCAGTACAAATTATGTCCTATGACTGGATTGTTTCAACCAAATTTTTGGTCGAATACAATGAATGATGATATCAGGTTACTTATAGATTACATGAAGCAAAGAAGGTAACAATATGTGTACAGCAGGGTTGAGAAGAGTCCGAGTTTTTTGCTGATGCCAACCGATTGTCGAGTGAATTCTCATTTATAAAAATATGGTGTGGATATCAAATGCGAATGAAATAAACAAAATAGATTGAGTCTGTCTAAATGAATTGTTTGTATAGCATATGTGGTGTAAGAATTGATAAAATTAGAATTTAAAAAGGGTATAAAAGATTAATCCGATTATTTTCAGGTGGTTCG
>NC_090728.1:87948984-87951484 GCF_036898095.1 Palaemon carinicauda
AACACGAAACTAACGTGATTGGTTTGTTCCACCATAACTGAGAAACAATGAGACGCAACGTGAGGGAGATGGGAAAGGAGAGTTATTCGGGGAGTGGGGATGCCACTTTCGGAGGAGGGCAGGGAAGCCGTTAAAAGAGAAAGTTTCTTGCTCACAGAATGGTTGAGAATAGTCACCGGGTCTTGCGTTATCCAATCTTCCAACCACCTCAGTTTGATGAAAAACGAAATGATTGTGAAAATACTTCTTATTCTCAAGAACTGAAAGATAATTCTTCTTTAATTGAGTACTTCCTTAATTAAGATTTAAGCAAAGTTTTTTCAATACGACAATCAGAGAATCCAGAGGTACACTGAGGAGAAATTAATTATTTAATTTCTTCTAAAAAAAAAAAATAGACCATATAATTCATGCTTCAGCTTTTTCCTAAATTAGTGTTTAATAATTGTGACATTCTTTCATGTCTCCTTATCTCTGTAGTTTCGTTCTCTCAATATTTATTAATATTTCATCATATACCCATTCCTTGCATCAAAATATAAGTATTTAAGTATTTCCGGCTGTTTTTAAGCTTTTGACCACATCTAAACACTGGTTCAGCTCTGAGGCACAGCTTTCTCTTTTCGTGATATTCGAACTCCCTTTCCGCTTTGTCTGTTCCTTTCCCTTTCTCTAAGATAGCACTCGATTAACTGATGCAGCTCTTAGAAATACGGAAGATTTTAATAGTTTGAAACTAATTACATTCATTATTTGGCAACGAGGAATATTCCTAAAGTTTAATTTGTATTTAATTTCAAAGAATAAAACTATATATATATATATATATATATATATATATATATATATATATATATATATATATATATATATATATATATATATTGCCTTACCTTACCTTATTGCCTTATTCTATGTTTGGGTTCCCCCAGGTCCCTCAGTGTGAGGCACCTTGTATATCCACCAGAGAGTTGCTTATGCATCTTCCGGGGTATTTTGCATCTTCCAGTCTTGGATGGTCTGGGATGCATCTTAGGTGTTTATCGAGATTATTCTTAAACGCATCTACGCTCACTGCTGATAAGTTTCGTAGATGAGCTGGCAGCACATTAAATAGTCGCTGCATTTTCGATGCTGGTGCGTAGTGGATTAATGTCCTGTGTGCCTTCCTTAGTTTTCCTGGTATAGTTTTGGGCACTATATTAATCTACCTTGGCTTGCTCTTTCTGATATTTTTAACTCCATGATGTTTTCAGTACTTCCTTCGATTTGTGTCCATGCTTGTATTATCATGTAGCGTTCTCTTCTCCTTTCTAGACTGTATAATTTTAAAAATTGCAGTCTTTCCCAGTAGTCAAGGTCCTTAACTTCTTCTATTCTAGCAGTAAACGACCTTTGTCCACTATTTGTGCAATATCCTTTTGGTAGTGTGGGTACCATATCACATTGCAGTACTCGAGTTTACTACGTACATAAGTTTTGTTAAGCATAATCATGTGTTCAGTTTTTCTTGTTTTAAAGTGTCTGAATAGTATTCCCATTTTTGCTTTACATTTAGCCAACAGTGATGCTATTTGGTCGTTGCATAACATATTACTGTTTAACATTACACGAAGGTCTTTAATTGCTTCCTTGTTTCTGATTATCTCGTTATTAGGTCCCCTGTATGCATATACCATTCTTTCTCTGTTTCCATAATTCATTGAAACGAACTTATCGGAGTTAAATACCATCCTATTTATCTCCGCCCATTCACATATTTTGTTTAGATCTCTTTGTAATGAGTTCCTATCTTCATCACAAGTAATTTCTCTACTTATTCTTGTGTCATCGGCGAAACTTCTCACTACAGAGAGAGAGAGAGAGAGAGAGAGAGAGAGAGATAGAGAGAGAGAGAGAGAGAGAGAGAGAGAGAGAGAGAGAGAGAGAGAGAGAGAGAGAGAGAGAGAGAGAGAGAATACCCACATTGGTACCCACGTGTTTAGGATCTTCAGGATCTTCAAAGGAAGGCCTCAAGGACACGTACTTCTATTCTGGGAAAAAATTTCAGGTTTTTCTTCCACCTGATTGGCTTGAAAGACCGTAAACAGCGCATCACGTGAATTCCAAATGTATAATCTAATACCTTTTGAAACAAAATCCTTCTTTTAAGGAACAATGAAGTATTAGGTTTAGCTCTTCGCAAACTAATGGAAAGGATATAAAATGAATTATCATTGCACCCATAAACAGTTTTCGTATGAAGAAAACAAACCAAAACGCTGAGTGTAGATTTTTACAAAAAGTTATAACAGGTAAATATAAATAAATCAGTGAAAAAAGAACCGTTGAAAGATAATTGAAAGAGAAACTAAGTCCAGGGAGATATAGATAGATAGATAGATAGCTAGATAGATAGGTAGATACTGTACATACATACATATATTCTAATGAGTTATTTATCCCTTCTGTATATATATATATATATATATATATATATATATATATATATATATATATA
>NC_090728.1:87956484-87973984 GCF_036898095.1 Palaemon carinicauda
TCCTAATTTCCATTTGCCTCACAACCTTACTTTTGTTCACGAGGATATTCATCATCCCTCTCAAGCAACCTATTTTTAAACTCGTGCTAGCCACTGAAATTTCCCTGTATTGCCCTCAGTTAGCAATGTCTTGCCTGAAAACATCTGCCTTTCCACACTCTTATTCGAAACTCATTTACTTACTCCATAATTTTGCACCTACATCTACTGGCCTTACTTTGTCTTCCTACATCATTCTTTCCATTAAGACTTTAAAGAGTCAGACACATAATAGATCCTTGATTCAGCCTAATTCTTGCACCAACTAGTCATTCTCCCGCCTATAAATTCTAACACACTTCACTTCCATAACAAACTTTGAATTGTTTTACATTACTTTTATTTCATACAAAATGCACATTCTTGCTCATATATTAAATCATAAATGTTTTTTTTTTTCTTCAATATCAAACTTCTCACATAACTGTTTCATAACAGTGTACTGATCTTACTTCTTGTGACATCTGTCTTTGTTCTTATTTCTTCTGATATCTGTCTTTGTTCTTTTCAAACTTCTACGATACGCCTCACCTCGTATAATAAGTGATGGTTTGCCCCTATATTTCTTATTCTTTTTTATGTCTTTTATAAATAAACAAGGGAGAAATTTTTACCTCCCACCAATTTCTTTGGAATCTTTCAATGTTTCTGCCCTGTCTTTGCACAAACCAGTCAACCACTCAAACTCCACTGACAAAATTTTACTCTCAATCTCAACTCTTGACGTCTTTACCTCTTAATTACCGTCCAACAATAGTCTTCTCCGCTTGTTCATCAATTCTTTGTAAGATTCAATTAACTGACCCATTATTTCAATCTTCTGAGCCACCATTTCTGCATTTACATCATTTTATCTTGAACTACACTTCATCTGTAATATTCTTTTCTGCATTTTCTTTCTCGTAAAACGATTACATTATCTTCCCAAATATTTTAACCACATTCTCCTCTATTTTCTTTCATCATATACATATATATCTAGAGAGAGAGAGAGAGAGAGAGAGAGAGAGAGAGAGAGAGAGATGAATAATCTTGTGCTTCCTGTCTCGATCCATATGTATATATAAATTCATATATATATATATATATATATATATATATATATATATATATACATGTATATATATATATATATATATATGTGTGTGTGTGTGTGTGTGTGTGTGTGTGTGTACACCAATTAATTTGCTTCTTAATGAGATGAGAAAATATGTAAATCATTTCGACGACAGCATTACAGAATTTTCGCAGAATCCTAATTCCATCCAATGACGGAGGAGCCAGCCCGCCATCTTCTAATACAACGATTAAGGCAAAAGATAATCACAGCTGCCAAAAAAAAAAAAAAAAAAAAAAAAAAAAAAAAAAAACCGATACCTTGGTAAATGTCAGCTAAGTCGACCTGCAAGATTACTAGTCGTATCGGGTATAAAAAATTATATTAATTCCCTGTGAAATTGCTACTGTTTTTATTTCCATTTTTATCATTCACGCATGTCAAAAAGTTCACTGTCTGGTAGTTTTGAAATATGGAGAATTAGTCTTCGATTCACTTTCCATAAAGATATCATCCAAAAGTTCTGTGATTATTTCATGAAGACCCTGAAAGGAAATACCCTATGCGTCTTGAATAACGATTAAGGAAATCATAAAATGACTTATTGCACATTGTATATAATTACCATTCATTAAATGAAAACGTGCGCATTGTTCCCTTGAAAGCCTCTCAAATTAATTGCACTTCTTATCTAATTATGTCTCTTTTTATGAATCGTCTTATCAGGTAGCAGCACACAAGGAAGCAAGGCATCCATAATTATACCGCACAGCTTTAAGTGAGAGACTAAGATTCATTATAATCTAACCACATATATCTCAAAGTTTAAAGTTCAGTGACTATTGTTAGAAATAATCTCTTGATGTGAGGATTATTATGTATTAAGAGTTTAAAATCATTATGGTGATATGAGTAGTAATAATAGTATTCATGTTTATAATTATTATCATTAATTTATTATTATGTAATTGCTCATTCATATCTATATCAATAACGCAAAATAATTGTGATAATTAATTAATCTACTACGGCGCATATACAGTAGAATCTACACCGCATTAGAAACTACTCAGTGCGGTGTACTTTTATTATGGCACGGGAAAAAATCTATTTCGATGTAGGAAATCTATAAGGTTCTAAAAAGAATATTCATATATTTTGAGAACGAGGTTTTGTGATGTACTGATTCAAGTGACAGTCGTAAAATACGTACCCTAGAGGGGTATTTAAGGCAAGTTTTGTATTGCGGAGACACTTCAAGGCAGTCAACTTGATAACTACATCCTTCGGAATTCAGATTCAATGTCTAAGCCTAGTACCCTTTTTTAATTTGAATTGCTTCAAAGAAAGGAACTGTTAAGAACTGTGTAATTGCTGTTTTGTCACTCAATCTAATAAAGTTTTACTAATGTACTGTTAACAAATTAAGTTGTGTATTAATCTGTTGATCGAAAACAATTGTATAATTTGAATGCGTGGTCTGGCTGTAGCAGCACAACCTCTTTTTTTTTCTTTAATTGAATGTGATACTTTTGAGATTTCTCACAATTTAGCACAGGTAAGTGTGGAATACGATGTAAGATTGTGATTATGTAAAATATATAAAGTGAAACTTATTATTTTTGTAAAAGTGTATATGCTTTAAGTTTTATTTGCACTAAGTGATATTATTGTTAAAAGTGTATATGCTCTTTAAATATGTAATAAAATCATATTTTTGTAAGCCTTCCGTATTATTTAATCTTTAGAATGTTTTATAACTTTATTGCCACCTCAAGTCTGGTCATTATTACTCTTAAAAACTACTTGAGCCATAGACCTTAAAGAACTCTATAAGTTAAGAGTATTTTAAGTAATTGATTATTCTAATTGGTTTCTGAAAGTTTAAACCAACAAAATCTAACAAATAGACCGATTCAACCAATACCGGAAACCTTAAAGCTAAAGAGAAGAGACCCAGTCGTTCAATACCACTAAGCTTAAAGCTGCAGATTTAGACCCAGTCTCTTAATAAGAAAAGCTTAAAACTGGAGAGACCAGACCCAGTCGCCCAATACCCAAAGCTTAAAGCTAGAGAGATTTGACCCAGTCACTCATTACCACAACGCTAAGTTGGAAAGACTAAATCCAATTGCCTGGGTGAATGATTACTTTGAAGAGAAATTTAGATGGTGTAAATGAAAAACCGAATTGGAGAGGCCCAAATGCTATTTTCCTGACCGTTTGAAGTAACTGACAAGGGCTGATGTGAAATGATTTACATGCTACGTTTCTTCTATAAAAAGCCCGTAACGCTTCATATCTCTAACACTCAGATATTCTCATCTACGTTTGCATGTGACGTAACACTTGCAATGACGAACGACTGCAGCTATAGAAAGACAGCGCATAGATTGGCAATCTCTTGGACGGTAATAACATATCACTATCACACCCGAGCACGTTATCGAGCAATGGTTGTGACGTCATTGCGTAACCACAGTAACTTTCACTTGCAGTGGCTCCGACAGGAGTGGGTCTGTTACTTTCAGTCGTTTCCAGCTGCGCTTAAAGGCCTGAAAGGAGCTCAGATAGAGGAACCTGCAATGGATGCTTTCAGCAGCTAACACCATGATAGTTACTTTTACTGTATATGACATGACGTGGGACCCTCTCTCTCTCTCTCTCTCTCTCTCTCTCTCTCTCTCTCTCTCATTTTATTGTATGGTTGGCCATATCTTACGTCCACGTTAAACTTTCTAAAAAAAAGATGAAGTAAGAATTATAAATTTACTCTCTCAATCCGGATAATTTTTAGAAAATGTTTTCAGTAACAAACCCCCCCCCCCACCCTCAAAAAAATTCAATAACTTTTATATTTCAAACGAATTGCCACTTGACACCTAATGAAACAAAGAAGGATTTCCTGGAGTGAAATCTTGAGAGAGAGAGAGAGAGAGAGAGAGAGAGAGAGAGAGAGGGGGGGGGGGGGAGGTAGGGGGAGCAAGTTCCAGGAGATGACAGTGCAAAATATATGAAATGACGTAGTGGTGAAGAAATCACTTCGCTAAGCTCCTCCACAAGAAACACGAGCGTTGACATTCGTTGACAGATATGTTTAGTGAGAGAGAGAGAGAGAGAGAGAGAGAGAGAGATTTCAGTAAATGGCAACACATTTGCAGGCGAATACATGTCTTGCTTAAGAAATTCTTCCCTTTCCACATGCAATATTTTTCAAGTTTCGTATTCAAACGCTTACAAATCCGAAGACGAAATAGGTGGAGAAACTTCTTTGAAATCGTGTTTCTCAAAAATCGTGGTATTTCGACAAATATTGTCCTGCCTGTAAGCAGAAATGTTCCATTATTTTCAAAGATCTTATATTACTAAATCTTTGCTTTCGTAATATTCATAGAAATCGTTGTATTCTTTTACGGAAAGGAGAAATTATTTATAATCTCATTAATTTTCCGGGCCCTTAATACTGGGATCAAAAAAAGATTCGTATCGTTCATCTCATTATAGAATAATTTTATATTATTTTCTTATATTTTCCTTGGTATAATATAGGTGGTAATATAGAGTTTAAAACTATAAATCTCTTCGTCTCTTACAGGCGCAAAAGATGACAATTCTGTGTCATACCACTTTTGACTTGAACCTTGCGGTATTTCTCTATACAAGAGTTTCATCTGGTGCAAATCAAATGAGAAAGCAACGTAATTTTTGTATTCAGAACATAAGGTGATTTCATCTAATACTCCTAAATTGTTATCCGAAGCGCACATACCTTCATTCTGTCTTTTTGTTTGATTTCTCTTTCCTCCATTGCTTTCGCCACAATTGAAGATTTTGCGAAGGGTATGTATTTACCCTTGTCTATTTGTTAGTTTATTTATTTATTTGTTTGTGAGCATTTTTATTCAAAAACTACAGTACAGATTTTGACCAAACTTGGTAGTCATGTTGGGTATGACAAAGGGATGGATCTGTAACGTTTTGAACAAAGTGTACATCAAAGTACAGGTACGCAGCATACTTTGAAAATAATCGAAATGTTAAATAAATGAATAATATTTTGCTAGTTTATATTTTTTTTTGTGAACAATATTACGCAAAATTTACAAAATTAATTTTAACGAAACTTGGTGAACATGTGGGGTATGACCCAAGGACAAATCCATTAGATTTTGAAGAAAATACATCGAATTACAAGCACACAGTGGAGTTGAGAACAAAATAGGACTGATTGGGTGGGCGAAGGCATGCTCTACCCTGAGTGCCCCTCTAGTTTTTCTTGTTTTCATACAAAAAGCGGTTATTATTAATTAAATGAATATATTTCTACTTTATATCGACATATCATTGCAAATAGCGGCAGTGAAGAGTTGAAAAAATACTTGATATATATCTAATAACACGAACTCATACATATTCACACACACACACACACACACATATATATATATATATATGTGTGTGTGTGTGTGTGTGTGTGTGTGTGTATTTATGTATGTTTGTATGTATGTATGTATGTGTGTGGTGTATGTATATATATATATATATATATATATATGTATATATATATATATATATATATATATATATGTATATATATATATATATATATATATTTATATATATACATATATATATATATATGTGTGTGTGTATACATATACATATATATATGTGTGTACACACACACACACACACATATATATATATATATATATATATATATATATATATATATATATATATACAGCATATGTATATGCTTCCCATGACCTCATAGAATCGAAAGACTAATGGAAAGTGACCTTACGAAAGTTAGGATATATAACTTGTAAAACTGGTTTTATTTAGGGAAAAAAATATAGGAGAGGAGCCAATACCACTTTTATTTTTCTATTACTCTGATGGAAAATCCGGTTTAAATAAGATTTATCCTCTTTTAGACTTTCATGGGGGCAATGAAATAGTCCCTTAGATATTTAATTTGTCCACTCAATAAGAAGCAATGAGTAACAGAAAATCTTCGCCTCTCAGGAATCATGGAAAAGCAAAATTAAATCGAAGTTAGATCTATTTCTTTAAAAAAAAAAAAAAAAAAAAAAAAAAAAAAAAAAGATATTTCGTGCGTGCTTGAGTTGTAGCTACCGTGCATTGCCTGAAGCTCTTTCAGGCTCTTGCAGTTTTTGTTTGAAAAGAAAATGCTTCCAAAGAAAAGTAATGGATAAATGATAACGTGATCGCCAAAACGAAGTCTTTAGCAATTTCTAGTCTCAGAGAAAAGGATAGCAGTAAATTCCATTACTGCGAAGACAAGTTGGTAACATGAATTATTGGACTTGTCTTAGAAATGTTTTTTTTTTTTTTTTCTGATAAAGTATATCAAACGAAACACTGTTCATTATCTAGTTAGAATACTTTTTGTAGATGACAAAAACAATAAATTCATTTTTCGATTATAATTAAGAATATGGACGAAATAGGGTAAAATAATATTATTTTACAAACGCATTCCTGCTAATATGTGATATTGGGACAGCTGATTTTACAACATTAATTTTGATCTGTCTTGCCGTGAGATCAGCAGCTCGAGTCTTCAAAATTTGTAATCTCAATACTAAAATTGAGTGCAGTCTGTAATCAGCCCTTTCATGAGTCTTTTAATTTAATTGCCTTTTACCCTCCTCGCAAACCTTTATTCTTCTCCCATTTCGCATGCTTATTTAATGCCAAAACAACCATATTATTCTCGTTGCTTCGGCTCACGTGACCAACGTATCTCTCACCCAACTAGCTCCCTGGCCTTGTCTGACACAGTTCCCTCCACCTTTCAGCTTGTGTAACATTAATCTGATCATAATTCTTATCAGATTTAATATGTCTCGTAATCTGGACTTCTCATAATACTTCACTTTACACCTGCTACCACATCCCTTGTCAATGCCATTCTTTGTCGTCTATAATTGTCAACAGGGATTTGAAAGTGATTGTCCCTATATTTTTATTTCTCAGGCGTAGCTCATTTCCTACAATTTTGTAACGTTAATAGTATGCAATCTTCCCCCAAGGCTTTCGTACCAAATTCTGTAATTTCTTTCACCTTTACCCTACATCCACGAGTTATATGAATCAAGTAAGAGAAGTAAAGCTGTGAATTTCATAATAAAGAAGTAGCAGGTATTTGCGGTTCGAAATCATCCCAAATATTAGTCCCAAATAATATAAGACTTATGAGAAACTGTCGATTCACGCGCATGTCCGCGTATACTATGCAATTTTAGAGATTACATCATAATACCCATTCATTACTATTATTATTATTACTTGCTAAGCTACAACCCTAGTTGGAAAAGCAGAATGCTATAAGCCAGGGTCTCCAACAGGGAAAATAGCCCAGTGAGGAAAGGAAACAGGAAAAATAAAATATATGAACAGTAACAACATTGAAATAAATATTTCCTATACAAACAATAAAAATTTACCAAGTGGAAGAGAAATAAGATAAAATAGTGCGCCCGAGTGTACCCTCAAGCAAGAGAATTCTATCCCAAGACAGTGGAAGACCATGGTACAGATGCTATGGCACTACCCAAGACTAGAGAACAATAGTTTGATTTTGGAGTGTCCTCGTAAAAGAGCTGCTTACCATAGTTAAAGAGTCTCTTCTACCCTTAACAAGAAGAAAGTGGCCATTGAACAATTGGAGTGCAGTATTTAACCCCTTGAGAGAAGAATAATTGTTTGGTAATCTTGGTGTTGTCAGGTGTATGAGGACATAGGAGAATATGTCAAGAACAGGCCAGACTATTCGGTGTATGTGTAGGCAAAGGGAAACTGAACTGTAACAAGAGACAATGATCCAATGTAGCAATGTCTAGCCAGTCAAAGGACCCCATAACTCTCTTGTGGTAGTATCTCAAAGGGTGGCTGGTGCCCTGGCCATTCATTTAATTTTTCATCATTAATAGGATATAAATATTTTACAGAAATAAAATGTGAGTCCTAAACTCTTCTCCTAACCTGCAACTATGTATACAAGAGTGATGGCTGCAAGACATTTAGTCTAAAGAATCGGTCTAATTCTGCAAATATGTGAGGTAGCAGATTACAATTCTGTTTCTTGTGGTTTTAAAGTAGTAATCAAAGTCATTAGGAAATCATTTGCACTGGAACTGGATTTAAAAAGTTGCAAAACATCTAACTGAACATTGCTGAAAAAATATGGTTATGTCACAAAGCACGCAATGAAAAGGGCAAATGAAGACGGTGCAATTTGAGATGATTTCTTCAACTCTAAGTTACGATACAATTTGAATGGCAGCGAGAACAACTCTAAATCCAGCTCAGGCAAAGCGTAATACGCACACACACACACACACATATATATACAGTATATATATATATATATATATATGTATATATATACATATATATATAAATATAAATCTATATGTGAACATATATATATATATATATACACAAAACCATTTAACCGTACAGGATTTACATAGTGTTATACTTTTCCAACTTTCATGCTCATATATATATGTGTGTATATATATATATATATATGTGTGTGTGTGTGTGTGTGTGTATTAGAGAGAGAGAGAGAGAGAGAGAGAGAGAGAGAGAATGTAATTAATTCCAATTTTTCAGCAGCAATGAAGCTCCCTTACAAGTGATAGCGAAGAAAAAGTAACAATGAAATGGATACTAAATCTCCAAATGTGTTCTGGGTCGTGCTTTCAAGTAAACAAAACAATAATAAAGATAAGTTTATACCTGAAATGTGTAAAGTACAAAAGCGGCATGACGCAAAATGCACGTAAATTATCATTAGATAGACTATCATTGATAAAACATGCATTTTGGAATTAAGAAAAAATATCAAAACAGCCAGATGTAATCTGATCCAAATTATCAGAAACTGGTATATATTGGATGTTGGCTGATGATCTATTTTTTTACGTAACGAGTGGGGCCATGTTGGTGACGCTATAGTATGCAAATATAAGGGGAACATGCATGGACTGGGTAAATTAATAGTCTGGTAATCAAGAGTTACTATCACATGAAAGAGAGAATCATTCATGGTCACCATCGTTTCCGAAAGGAGGAGTTATGAAGATTTAGCTTCTAGAAAAAACGTAATGATTATGCAATTTATTAACAAATAAAAGTAGAATGGGATAATGAATAAAAAAGAGCCCAAACGAGGCCTTTTACGGTAGCAAGGAGGGTGAATCTTGACCAGGAAAAGGAATAAGTGAATAAAAAGAAGTCCGAAAGTGGTTTTGTACGGTTAGGTATTTCCATGACCTGGAAAAGCGTTTCTTTTCTTGTAATTCTTTCTCCAATGCTTCGTCATTCCATTTATTACAAAATTACTATGTCGCTATCTTGAAAATTGACCATGGAATGCTTCATGATGGACGCCCAGTTTTCAAACATTCTCGGACAACATTTCTGAATCCACATATAACAATGTGTCTGAGATTCCCGGATCTTTTGTAACAAAGACATTCTTTTCAGGTGTGTACTTGATAACACCACCACTTATCAACTACTTATCATATGCTTTATTATTAATATTATTACATGAAAGATTCTCTTGAACGGAAGAGGTTGCAAAAAAAAAAAACAAAAAAAAAACAGACTAATCCGTATATATCAGTATCAATATCATATATAATTACAGATATGAGATGAAAATTTACGACAATTGGAAGTACCAGAAAGAGAAGAATAAGTCATTCGAGGAGAAAATATTTCTCTAACATTTTTCTACAATATTCCTAGATGTCATTAACATGCTATTAAAAAACCAACTGCTTTCTTTCTCATTCCATTAACAAATATCTAAGATTTGTTTTTTTCAAAGATGAGAAGGTTTCGTAATTAATGGCAAAACCTCTCGGATTTCGAATTCTGTAGCACAATAGGTAAGCAAGCAATATGTGATTTGGCTATTTCATATACAGAGGCATATTCAGAGGTTTTTACCAAAAAAAAACACTTTCAGAGCTATTGGAAATAAATAACGCTGATATCTCACTACCTTAGTTACACGTTGAACTGTATACAACTAGATCTCTTGTCACAAGACCCAACAACTTGGCATAAAGTCACCCAGATGCAAAAAAGAAGGATTGCTAAACCTGTTGTGGCCAATTATTATACTCAAAGACCTCCACGACCCACATTCACTCCGTGGACATCAGAGATGTTCAGGGAATTCGGAATTCCGTCTTCAAGTTTCATTTGTGCCTATAATTATCCATAAATTGAGTTCTACATAGAAGATCGCTATCTAGGAGGTTTCGGCCTATTCTATAACATTCCGTTTCGGTCAGCTTTAATTTGGAAAAAAATAAGAAAGCCACGCATACAATTATGTTTTAAATGTTTTAGCTACTAACTTCTGCCTTTCTATGTAACTGCTTCATACGCATTATTACAAAATTTACAGGATATCAGTATATACTGGAAATTCTTTGTCTGGAATTACAATGTAAATAAACCACCATATTTTACTTTCACTCTCTATGAATAAATAAACCACCATAGCCTGTTCACTTGACTGAATTCGTGTCGTATTCTCATGTTAAAACCAGATATCACCTGATATCAAACTTGAACGTTATATTTATAAGAGAATGTATGGACTGTAGCTTGGAGAGAGAGAGAGAGAGAGAGAGAGAGAGAGAGAGAATTTGCTAGGTAGTGTGTAGTGACAGATCAAGGGAGTAATTATGCAAACCTATGTCATTTTCAAGTGCAATTACGTAGGAAAAGACTTCCTGTTATCCGAAAGAAAATTCCTGCATTGTTTCCTCTTTGAAACAAAAGATCGAGAGAGAGAGAGAGAGAGAGAGAGAGAGAGAGAGAGAGATTCTCCAGTCATGTGAATTAGAATCAGAACCAATTTAAACAAATCAAGACCTATTACCCCAATTTACTCTTCAGGTAGATTCGTGAAAATCAATTAATCTCTGGAATCTATTCTAATAGGATTGAATTACTTCAGCTCTACTGAGCAACTCGGACATCTGGCTCTTTTATCTTAAAAGAGAAATTTGACCCTGCGTAAAGAGAATTACTTGAGAAATAATCCTTATTATAGATTCCTAGTGGGCAGCCATTATTCAATGAAGTTTTACACACACGTGTAGTCGTGTACATATAGGGACAACTGCAAAATTACGTGATGTATGTATGTACATATATATATATATATATATATATACTGTATATATATATATATATATATATGCATATATATATGTATATATATATTATATCATATATATACATCTATATATTCATAACTTTTTGAGTGGGGATACCTCAACGTGGTAAAAGGGTTTGTGTATTGCTATAGAGTATCAGCAAAGCTGTACCAGTTAGGGACACCCATACTAGTTTGGTTTCCAGTAAGCGATCAGACTAAAGTCTCTCACAACAATCACCAATCCGCATTAGCGAGCGTGGTGATGGAAACTCCCCAGATCCCAGCCATGAATAAGGACACGTCCTTTATCCTACAGTGGACTGGAAATGGTAACGGTTGTTGTTGTCGCTGTTGTTATATATATATATATATATATATACTGTATATATATATGTATATATATATGTATATATATATATATATATATATATATATATATATATGTATATATATGTATATATATATATATATATATATGCTTTACTAGTCAGTTTCACCATTTATATGTATTCTTCAACCACTATAACTTCTATTTCCTCACAATCTTTGGACATGAATTTATGAATTTAGAATTTGGGTCAAATTACCAGGCACTGGTGCCGGGAAGGATGCCATTCAGCGCTATATGAAATTAGGGTGGAAACCCCGCAAATGTATCACAAAGAAGTAAAAGAAGTTGAATATCAAGATGGAAGAAAATGAGCATGAATAGGGAAAAAGTAAAAGGCTCTCTTTGCTTGAATAAACTCAAGCTTCCTCATCCTGCACATATGAATTAAGAAAATACAATCTGAAACGCTGGCTTAGAATCCAACATTTACTTTTGAAATCCCAGTATAAAAACAAACATTAAAATAGAGATTTTAACAAAGGCCCTTTGTTGTCCATGCTATGCATTCTTCTCTATCTTGTTTTTCTCCGTAATCAGGCATGGAACAACTAACAATTTCGGAGATGGAACATTGTCAGTGATAGGACAATAGAATGACTTCAAAGCGTCTAATACCTTTAACAAGAAAAAAAAAACTGATCTAGCAAGAAAAAGTTTTCCAAACACATCTCAAGAATAAACTGCAGTTATTATTACGTATACAAGTACATCAATTCAGAACTTTTTACAATGGAAAAGTGTGAAAGATGTCTGTGTCTCTGTTGCGAACTCTGCAAAAATGAGTAGCCTAGACTGACTGTAGAGCGAATATATAGTTAACTGGTATGCCGTACATGGGACTCTTGGAACACAGTAAGATGTTAATAGGAGGTCTAGTGTGGACCACTAGATCCGGATCGGGCAAACTCAAAGATATGGTTTTCTGACTCTACTCCTTTCATTAGCTACCAGTTGACTTCAATTTCAAAACAATAAGCTTTCAATTCTTCGGAAGTATAAACATAACAAGGAAGGTAAAAGGCGCCACAATGAAACAATTCACAATTTCCTGCATTCAAGCTATCGGTCTTTGACCCCTGATCCCTTTCCCCGTTGAAAGACGTTTTGAAAGGAAGAATACGCTTTTGCACATACTATCATTATACACATTGAAATATTTGTGAGAGTATTATACATTGCTTATAGTGGTTTTGTACTTCGATCTGAACTTTGAACGTAAGTATCATTCGAAAAATAAAATTTACCTATTACAAAAGAACTGCCTTAGATGATATCAAAAGTTTATTCTCTCTCTCTCTCTCTCTCTCTCTCTCTCTCTCTCTCAGCCCACACACGTATATATATATATATACATATATATATATATATATATACAGTATATATATATATATATATATATACACACACATATATATATATATATATATGTGTATATATATATATACGTGTGTGTGTGTGTGAAAATAAGTATCTCTAATATATTCTTATCTTAAGATTTATACATTTTTCTGCTACTCTACCATAATGACCAGACTGTTCTCCATGCTTGCTTTATTTTCTTTATGGGGAAAGGAATTTGAAATAAAATGTATTTTTAAAGCAACTACGGTTCTCTATCTATACAAATTTCCCTTCTTCATTTAAGAGAAGATACAAGCAAGAAGTAGCGAACGAAATAAAAAGTTTGATTAACTATACAATACTTAACTTATTAAGAAATATAGTGCGATATTTTTCTAAGGGACCATCGGTGATGAAAAATTCACGACAAACTGACCTATACTGTTTTAACAATCACAGAGATTCCAACTGTAAAGCTGCTGTCTGTGATTTCACAGCCTGTAGCAATAACATCAAGCTTTTTAAATACATTTCTAACTAAATTTTTTTTATCAAGTCTCCGATGTGTTAGAAGAGTAAGTAATATAGAGATTGTAAACAGGAATAAAACTTGAAAAGATAAACTAAGAAATCATATGCTTCCTAGCAATTTCAATGCCCGTCAGAGAGGGAGCACATTTGGATGGCAATTTTCAGAGTTTGGCATAGACATCCTAATTCCAAAAGATATATATTAAAAGAAATAAATATATTTAGGCTTAATGGATCCAGATGCAAAAAAATGAACAGAGATACAAATATTAAATTTTTTGGTAACCAAACTAAAACAATAAATGCAAAGTTGGCAATACTTGCGAGATATTGCAAACTAATGGTGCATGTTATGTTTTAAGCATTTACACTACCATTTTTCTTCATTTCCTCGTGTTATGAGTTCCTAACACGCACTTAAAGATATATATATATATATATATATATATAGATATATATATATATATATACATACATACATATATATATATGTATATATATATATATATATTTATATATATATATATATATATATACAGAGAGAGAGAGAGAGAGAGAGAGAGAGAGAGAGGTTTTGAAATGCATTTAGTTTCCCAATATTATCTTCTCTCTTCGTCCTTTAGCTTATACTTCCTGCTCGATTTTTTTCGTGTTTTTTTTATCTAAAAAGCCAAGAAGCAAGTTTTTGCCTGAAAAAAAGCTGTCATCGATATCGGGATATCTTGACTTGCCTTTTAAAATTATTTTTTTAGGTAGTAGGTTGGCCAGGGTATCACCCACCCGTTTAGATACTACCGCTAGAGAGTTATGGGGTCCTTTGACTGGCCAAACAGTATTACATTGGATCCTTCTCTCTGGTTACGGTTCACTTTCCTTTTGCCTACACACACACACAGCAAATAGTGTGGCATATTCTTTACAGATTCTTATCTGTCCTCATACACGTGACAACACTGAGATTACCAAAACAATTCTTCTTCACCCAACGGTGGACTACTGCACTGTAATTGTTCAGTGGCCACTTTCCGCATAGTAAAGGTAAAAGAGACTCTTTAGCTATGGTAAGCAGCTCTTCTAGGAGAAGGACACTCCAAAATCATACGATTGTTCTCTGGTCTTGGGTAGTGCCATAGCCTCTGTACCATGGTTTTCCACTATCTTGGGTTAGAGTTCTCTTGCTTGAGGGTACACTCGGGCCCACTATTCTATCTAATTTCTCTTCCTATTGTTTTGTTAAAGTTATTATAGTCTATATAGGAAATATTTATTCTAATGTTGTTACTGTTCTTAAAATATTTTAGTTTTCTTTGCTTCGTTTCCTCACTGGGCTATTTTCTCTGTTAGGGACCCTGAGCTTATAGCATCCTGTTTTTCCAACTAGGGATGTAGCTTAATAATAATAATAATAATAATAATAATAATAATAATAATGATAATAATAATAATAATAATAATTATTATTATTATTATTATTATTATTATTATTATTATTAATATTATTATTATTATTATCATTATTATTATCATATCAACAAAACGCTGAAAATGTTATGGGAAATTAAACACACACACAAACTCACACACACACACATATATGCAAACTCATTCATGCGTGTTTGTCATTACATGACGTAGATTTCACAATATAATGAGTGCTACATCACGTTATATTTGCATGACAGAGAAGCCACATGTAAATTATAAATTACTTTCGTGCAAGTCCTCATAGAGAGAGAGAGAGAGAGAGAGAGAGAGAGAGAGAGAGAATTACGTTGAAGAAGAAAATATAACCCTCTGGTGAAGCAGGTGGGGTAGATTAGGGGTATCTTGGAAACCATTATCACGATGATTCGTGAAATTCAAGATGATAGAAAAATATCATGTAAGTAAAAAACCGCAATAAAACCTGAGTCGTATTCTTATAGATATATATTTTTTTTCACTCCTGCTCAATACCACAAAATATATAAAAAGAATATGTGGCATATAAGGTTATCTTATATTAATATGCACTCGCTTCACTACTGCCTCTCTTGAATAAAATGTAGATTATCTCCTCTCATTTACAATCACTCAATAACGAGAGGCGAACATCCGAAATCAAAGTACCGGTACTTGAAAGTATTCAGATTATATTTTTTTCTATCTCTCTCCCTCAGTTTTCCCCTGGTATTTCTATAAAAATAAAAATAGAATATCCTAAGATATTTTAGAGGTAAAAATATTGAAACTGTCCGTGTTTATTTCTCTGAAGGAGAATAACAACATGAACGCTAATAAGAATTTCTATAAATTCTGCATAAGAATAAAATTATTCGAAGTAATAAATCTCAATTCTTATTCTATCTCCAAACATTACATCACATATAGCCTGCTGTTTCTATCTTATGTCATGCATTTGAGTGTTCTTTAACCATTATTAATTTTGAAGAACAAATATTCAAGAATGTTAAATAACGGTGTTTCCTAACATTCAACAATTTTCCCAATTACTGTCGATTTTTGTATGAAACGTGACCCCAATGAATGTGTACTATTTAGGCATAGTTTCCCTTGTATTCTCCAAAGCAATAACAATACTTGGTTTCTCCATTTTCATAAGAGGTTCATTAATCAAACCCAATGATCAAGAGATAAATCGTACCTCTGATTCACTGCTTTCTCAGGCCTTGAAAAGCATCCCAATCCTTACCAAAGAATGACTTATATTCGTTAGGAATTATCGATTTTAATCTCGATTTCGAGAGTTCTAATCCCCCAAAAAAAAAAAAAGATGACCTTAAAGAATAAAATTTCAGATCCTTTTCTGCCTATATTTTTTTTCTTTTAAATATCTGCCATTTCAAGTGTCCTTCCTGGTTTAAATTCTTGTTTTAGAACTGAAAAAATACACTCTAAGCTTATAATTTCCCATTATCTTCATTGAAATTTCGATGCAGCTGAACTTGTCAGTCAATCGCAATTTCTAACGAAAACTGTATTTCCGCAGGACTTATCACATGCTTCAGAGAATGAATGGTTTTTGTTCCTTTTCACCTTTTTACACGGCGCAACCCTTCCGCCTTTCCAGGATGCTGAACCCAGGATTAATAAAGCACTCTCGCTAGTGAGCCAAGTATGATAACCACTAAAATACATATATGATACACACGCAGATATATATATATATATATATATGTATATATATATATATATATATATACATATATATACGTACACACATACACACACACACACATATATATATATATATATGCATATATATATAAATTATATACATATATATATATATATATTGTGTTTAGCCTATATATATATATATATATACACACATACATATGACTTTAAGATGTATACTCGGCAGAGAATTACTTCGGAACAAAAATGAGATGCCATTTCCACACTCATACAGTTACTGCATAGGACGTCCAGAACATTTGCTGCTTCACGTCTACATCTTATAAAATGTGTATTCTTTTCAACAACCTGTTGTACTCCATTCCTTCCTCATGATCCAACCATCTCAGAGCTCCCAAATCCACCAGTTCATCCGCACAAGGGTTTCAACAATTATGCAAATCCACATTCCTCACCCTTTCAATCTTATTTGTTTCATATACTCTACAAACCAAACAGTCATCTTACAAGCTTCAACATTGCTTCTTTCATTTATATTCATCAATCATACAATACTTGCATGAAGGGGAGGTAACCTACCAATACCTTTATATATTCCAACTTCAACTTCTATAAATACTACAGCTTATTTACAAAACTTTTGTGTTTATCATGGTATCTCCCCGACTTCAACTACTTTCTGATATACCTTTTATTTCATTCTAGTGTCATCATATACTCAATATGAATCAACCACTTTCAATCTTCCACTATTCTTTAACGTTCATTCTCGCAAACC
>NC_090728.1:87978984-87991484 GCF_036898095.1 Palaemon carinicauda
CTATTCATAAATATTCATTTAGAGAAAGCAAGAGTTTTTCGACCGCAGTTACTTCGAACAACAAATATACAGAGAGGTGCTCTAGATCAAAGGAAATATCTGTTTATATATTTGTTTTGGATACTTGGAAAAAACAATCTGTAATTATGTTTCACTGCTCCCCTTTATCTTATCCACCACAGTCACATATACACAACCTATGGTTGCGTATATAGCTGGTTAAAAAAGGTTTCATAAGATGTTGATTAACAAAATCTGATTGGCTATAAGTGAAGGGGTCTAATTGCTTTCTGTGTTTGTTTGAAAGAGAAACGCTAGTAATAACTACATTAAAAAATTTAGTAATAAGATTACTTTCATATACAAATTCATGAAAATCTGGTATTTGTTCAGCACCCACTTGAGAGAGAGAGAGAGAGAGAGAGAGAGAGATTTACACCGCTTACTCAACATATAAGTACAAGGTAACCACAACAAAACTGCCATGATTTCTTTGTACTGAATCATCTTTACTAAGCATATTTTTTATGAAACATTATTTTTTAAATTTCTGAACAAGCATTTAATCGTATTTTCAAATCGAAGCAATAATGTAATCGAGACCACAAGTAATTTAGTTCTTTAACTTTTTTTTTTATAAGGACACATCTGATGTTAAAAAAAAAATAAGACAAAAGAATATGAAAGGATTTGTCAGAATATGAGAACCTTAGGTCTGACTTAAAGTATTTCTATTCTTTTAGATTTGTCCAATAGGCAAACCATGTGCAGATGGACTTGAACTGCATGGTACCAAAGTAAAGAATCCTGTATAGTTAAAATTTGATTTAGTTAACCATAGGACCTTTCATAACATTATCAACTTCATATTCAAAGCTTTGGGCGTTTAATATTTTTTACTTCTTAACATTGATAACCATGAATTACTGTTCGTGGTACTTGTAAAATTTTTCCACCACAGCTGGTATTTCATTAAGAAGTGTTGTGGAACCATCGCTATTTAGTCTTTACTTCTAACATAATTGACGACCTAATTTAATGAGTAACAATCTTAACAACGGCCTGAAATTTTTTTTCATGGGGTGTGGTCAATTGGCACGGAACCAGACAGCTCCTGGGAAAACCGCGATGTTATTGCTTTCTTGAGCTCATGTCGTACTGAACTCTTACTCAACGACGCTAACTGGAAAATTCTATTTAAATAACAACTCATGAGTCCTTAATTATACTTTTCACCTGCAATGCGAAAATTTCAGCTTCAAGACAGTTATAGAAGCTTTTCGTTATTTCCTTCATGTGTCGTACTTATACCATTTGAACTATTTCATCTTGCTCGTTTGCAATCCCACCTTCCTTGCAGTCCAATCCAGAAGTGCAATAGTACATGAGATTGGCATGAAATTTTGCCTTTATCTATCTGCCTTAACTATAAATCAATTGTTATATATATATATATATATATATATGTGTGTGTGTGTGTGTGTGTGTGTGTGTGTATTATGTGAGAATTGCTCATAGAATTATTACTGAAATTTCCAAAAAGAAGCATATACCCACCAAAAAGAGAGATGTGTCTGTTATAACTATAGAAGATGAAGAAAGGCAACGTTGGTTGGAATACTTTAATGAGGTCATGAATAGGAGATATGGAGGGAATAATTTGATTGATAAACCTGAAGCGGAGAAAGAACTTGATGTTCCCATGAATGAATTCAGTGTGTTTGAAGTCAAAGCTATCCTAAAAAAAGTAAAGAGATGGAAAACCCTTGGATACGATGGAATAACCGCTGAAATAATTTTGGCCGAAAACGAAGTGACTCCCAGAGAACTTACAACATTATTTAGTAGCATGTGGCATGGAGAGGCAAAACCTGATGAATGGGAGCTAGGAGTGTTGGTGAAAATGGAAAAAAGGAGATCTGGTTGATTGCAATAATTACAGAAGCATTACACTTATGTCAGTTGTCATGAAATATACAGTATGTTCATTCTAAAGAGACTAGAGAGAAAGATTCATGAAAAGCTGAGAGATGAACAAGAAGTATTTAGGAAAGGTAGAAGTTGTTGTGACCAAATTCTAATTTTATGACATGTTGTACAGCAACGTGTAGAATATAGAAATCCACTTTCGATGGCATTTGTGGACTATGAAAAAGCCTCTGATACTGCACATCGGCCAATTTTGGGGAGACTCCTGCGTTTTTATGGAGTTCTTATTAAATATGTAAATTTAATTAAGTCTGTTCATGAGCATAGCAAGTGTAAAGGTAATGTTAATAGAGTCCTATCTGATGAATTTCTAGTGAGCAGTGGAGTACTCCATGGGAATGTGTTGTCACCTATGTTGTTTATTCTCCTCATGGATTTTGTAATGCGTAGAATAGTTGGGGAAGGCGGAGAAGGATTGGATCTAGAGTATGCTGATGACAATGTCTTATTAGCAAAACCCCATAGGACATACAAAGCTTGCTTACCAGAATGCATGAAATATCACATGAGGTTGAACTTAAGATAAATAGAACAAAGACTGAGACGATGAGAACGGAATTTGCATTGGAAGATGAAATATCATGGAAGGAGAAAGGATTAATAAGGTGGAAACATTTAAATATTTAGAATACGTGATCTCTAATACGGGGTCCCTAGAATTGGAGTTTAATGAAATGTTGAAAAAAAGCAAAGCAGACAAAGCAGGTTAGTTAAAATTTGAAAATCAAGCTAAATATCAGTTTAATGAGATCGGTGTTACTGTACGGACAGAGTCGAGGTATGACAATGAATCAATATCCAACCAATTTTGTAGATTTGAGAACAAAGCCCTCAGAAGAATATTGGGAGTTGAATGGCAGGACAGGATTAGAAATAAGAATATAAGAGAGATTACTCAAGTGCTATATGGGGATGACATCATGGGAGGGGTAGATGGAGATGGTTCGGGCATGCTCTTTGCACTCCCCAAGAGTGATTAGTTCACCAAACTATCAACTGGGCTCCAGAAGGCACTAGAAAAATGGGAAGACCCAGGCCTACATGGCGGAGGACTAAGAAGCGCGAAGTAGGAGAGGATGAATGGAGAAGTATTGATTTAAATGCTCAAGATAAAGACGACTGGCAAAATCCAACTGAGGCCCTTTGCGTCAATAGACTATACTGTACTTCTAGATACCATTACTCTGATATATTGTTCTAAGCAATGACGAAATGCTTCATTACTTTAGTTGCGTAATAAACGTCAACTTTGTAAAAGACTACTGTTTGGGAAGTGGAAAAAATCGGAAGGTTTAATCAAGAGCCATCCTAGACAGACGGGAAGAGACAAAAAAACACAAAGATACTTACAGCCTATATATATTTATGTACAAAACACGTGTATTTATAAATAATGACCTTGAAGCACCATGTCGACATACAGCTTAATTATAAAAAAGCGCATTAGTGGAAATATACGGAATTATCACATACTGCATTCGTCTTAAATACTCTGCCGACATGCCATTTGACCACCGTTAAGCTACGTGACCTTACGCAACCTAATTAAGCCATTCTAAAACCTCAGAATTTCTGGACACCGCAAAAAAAATTGCTTCCGTCAGTTATTCTGCCTCAGTAAATATATCAATATCAAAGCTGACCATTAGCTGCTTCGGTCATTACATTACTTCTGCTGTGAAATTGAGGTTTCACATAAGTTCAAAATAGAATCAATGTGAGAGAGAGAGAGAGAGAGAGAGAGAGAGAGAAGCTCTTTATATCATTAGCAGATTAATTGACAAAAGAGAGAGAGAGAGAGAGAGAGAGAGAGAAGCTGTTTATATCATTAGCAGATTATTTGACAAAACAGAGAGAGAGAGAGAGAGAGAGAGAGAGATGAAGTTTATATTATTGGCACATAATTTGATAAAACAGAGGGAGAGGGTAGATAGACAGAGAGAGGGGAGATGTTTATTTAATTGGCAGGAGATTATTTGACAATACAGAGAGAGAGAGAGAGAGAGAGAGAGAGAGAGAGAGAGAATGTTTACTATATATCATTGGTAGGAGATTATTTGATGAAAAAAAAATCGCAGGTAAGCTCTTAAAAGGTTTGGCAACAATTGCAAATGTACTTTGTCATGATGATTGTTACATTTTTCAGCTCAAAATTGTTAGTTCGTTGCGAAAAGCTTTATAGACAATAAAGGAAATTGGATCGACGTTAAAAAAATATAGTAAAAAAGAATACTGCAAATAGGATTCTCGTCATGAAATTCTTAAAATATGTCGAGTTTCTAAAATATAATCTTATTTAATGTTGATCAACATTAAAAAGAAAAAATTATTGATTTATATTGAAAATAACATGAACAAATTTAATTCATCAATACAACTATACCAAATGAGATAGCGTCACTTCTTATATTAATAATAATGATAATAATAATAATAATAATAAATGAAAAGAAGACATGTTGCAACGGGAAAAACCTGGCCAATGAATACAAATAGTAAATACATAAATTTATAAAAACATGACGTGAGGAGAGAGAGAGAGAGAGAGAGAGAGAGAGAGAAAGGATATCAGTTAATTAGCTCGAATTCAAACTTACATATACAGTATACATACCCACGCACATAATATTCATATATATATATATATATATATACATACATATATATATATATATATTAACATACATACATACACACACACACACACATATATATATATATATATAATGTATATATAAACCTGTATATATATATATATATACCTGTATATATATATATATATGTGTGTGTGTGTGTGTGTGTGTGTGATGAGAGAGAATAGAGAACATGGACTTGAAATCCAAATAAGGTAAAGACCAATTGGTAAATATAGGCCAGGAAGCTCGTTTCGCTGAGAGATAAGTACTTGTTTACAGAAACCACCTTGAACCTTGTAAAAGGAAATGATTCAGCTGCATAATTACTCATCATGCTTTTGGCTTTTACATGAATTAGGCAAATAAATATTTAGGAGTATATAAGGAATAATTCAGAATTCACACATAAACGCGCAGATTACCAATATATAATACCTTATACTACTGTATAATGTGCACATATAACCGTGGTTATAAAGACTGTATAAGAAAAATATGCGTACTTTATACACATATATTATGTATGTAAGTATATATATATATATATATATATATATATATATATATATATATATATATATATAAAGAGAGAGAGAGAGAGAGAGAGAGAGAGAGAGAGAGAGAGAGAGAGAGAGAGAGAGAGAGAGAGAGAGAGAGTTTTCATATTATCGCAACCTTCCGTTTCCCCCAGCAAATTAAGGTACGAAGATGTTATCCAAATATTTCTTTTCTGACCCTAGCAGAGGCCGGTATACATATTTATTACCCTTATTACCAGCTAACGTACCGGCAGCCAGCCAGTAGCATACACCAATCAAGGTTGGATTGAGAAAGCAGCTGCTTCTGAATAAGTTATACTTATTGCTAGTGTTTCGTATTCATTATGGATAATTAGTGTACGTGACCCGTTAAAAATAATGTCTAAATAATTATATAGATATGCAAACAGACGCACTCGTACACACACAGATTCAACCCTTCCGCCCCCTCCTCCTTTCCTAACTACAATATGGTAGTTGTGGATACTAAATGTACCTCTTGGGGTAAATCCTCTCATCATGGTATGGCAATTCCCTCTCCCAGCTGTCCGAGGGAAGGGGAGAGACCGAGTAGTTATACGTCTGGTTATGCCGATCAACGTGACTGGAGATATATATATATATATATATATATATATATATATATATATATATATATTTATATTTATATGCATATATATATAAATAGATAGATAGATAGGTAGCTATATATATATACATATATACATATATATATATATATATATATATATATATATATATATATATAGAAACTTGCTGTTTTATTATATGGGGGAGATTCTTCCTGAGTAAACGAAAATCTTCATAATGTCGAAATTAAAACATTAAATGAAATCTTAAAAAATTAACAAAATGGTGATATTCTACAATAAAAACAACATTGCTGTGAAATTAGCTTTTACAGTAGAATAATATAAAACTGAATGCCACCCCAGGAAACCAGACGAAGGGAAAAATATGCTATATACGATTTTGTGGATGAATTTGGGTGTTTAAAGATTGAAGAAGTTGCTATATCATCATCTACTCACGAATGGGCAAGTCATGATGATTGGATACTTGCCCTAAAATAAAGTATTTTCATTTCTAATGTTACTCTTGCGTATTGTAGAATGATTGCGAATATCTGAGTATTGTTGACTGCATGTTCTGCAACCTGTCCGAAAATTCACACCCCAATTGGCATCAATTCTGACCTTCAACGACCTCTTAGTACATCATCTGTAAGTCTCCTGGTATTGCATTTAATATATTTGCCCTTGGCGTAACATTGCATTTAATAATATATTATACTTTGCGACAGGTATTGCCTGATAGTCGACGCTGGAATTATCGAGATCGCACCCCAAAAATTGAGTATCACACTGCACTGATCCTTTGACAAGCAGAAAATTGCCACGAAGATTACAACATCCGTCAAGGTTATCTATTTTCATCTGCGCATCCATGCAGCTTACCATTCTATTACATCATTCAGCTAAACCATCTGACCTTCGCGCCAAAGAGGAGAGTGACATAAAAAGCGCCTAAATATTTAAGGGGGATTCCAGCAAATTGAGGTGTTGCTCTTCTCTTGGTAAGAGAAGCGTCCGACGGACATTTCCTAACTTCACTTGCTGTTAAAAAACGAATTCATTGTAGCTTCTACTTATTATGATCACAATGGCACAAAAAAATACCAGTTATGAATTAATTCAACGTACATTCCTACTCGTATAAGGATATCCTGAAGGATTTGCTTTTAAGAGAGGTGACATTGGAGAAAGTTGGATTAAAAAAAAATGTAGGAAGGTGACAAAAGGAAAAGAGAAAAAATGAAAGCAAAATGGAATGCAGCTGGTGGGTCGGGAAATCTGGTAAAAGGCATTGGTTCCGATTTCTTTTATGGCTTCTGTTAATATGATTGCCTTTCAACTGAAGAGACTAGGGTTCGATCCTTCTGTGGAGTACAAATTTATCTACACCTACACACACACACACACAAACATTATATATACACACACACACACACGCACACATATATATATATATATATATATATATATATATATATATATATATATATATATATATATATATATACATACATATAAACACACACACATATATATACAGTATATATATATATATATATATATATATATATATATATATATATATATATATATATATATATAAATATATATATATATATATATATATATATATATATATGTATATATATATATATATGTGTGTGTGTGTGTGTGTGTGTGTGTATTGTGAGGCAAAATCACCATCTATTAAGATAATATTGTTATTTCATTTTACTTCGCTGTTACGATTCCCATTACCCTCAGAGTGAATACTAGATAGGGGCAGACCTGAACAGCCAAAGGACTGTCCCTCTGCCCCATAACAGTCCATTACCAGGCACTTGTAAATATCCCCTCTCTTACCAGGTCAACCACAGATAGAGTCCGGATGTGGGAAATTAAAAGCCTCATACAAGGGTCAAGTGAACCTAAATGGGGCATGAGAAACCTCCCAAGGAAAGGAGGAGCCAGATACTGATTGGAAGATTGTCGAGGAAATACCTGATTGGGGTTCGAACCGTGACGTCTGCCCCTTGCACTCCGAAGCAACCAATAAAGTGAGACGAGGGATGACCCTCGCATTTCCCCTCACTGATGAAGGATCTTACAAGAAAGAAGAGAATCAGTTCTTCTACCGACAGGAAACTGAGAGGAAGATCAATTCCCTTAGGTAGGGAAATTATATTACCTCCCCTCAGATCTGCAGAAACTCTGTTTATCCTCCAGGAGAGAGAGAGAGAGAGAGAGAGAGAGAGAGAGAGAGAGAGAGAGGAGAGAGAGAGAGAGAGAGAGAGAGAGAGAGAGAGGAATAAGCAGCGACACAAAGAAATTGTCCCCAAGACCCCATTCCAAGTAAAAACACCTCAAAGTCATGTGACTCGTGTCTACGAAGTCCCCATTGCTCCATACTAAATACAAACTAAGTACCTGACCTGTCCTACAGGGAGAAGAATAATATCGGTGAACAAGTATTATTTCTTAGTTAAGGGGATGGGATTGTGTAAATGGGAATTACATACATCAAGATAATAAATTGAAAACGAGAACACAGGTTCTCAGTCTAGAGACCCTTCCTATTATAAACTATTTTTTACTGTAAAAAGGGAGTTGTTTTGGGTTATTTTATAGATTGCGTGTGTAAACTATATTAATGATTTCATCTTACAATGTGACATGGGAAAACTGGCTAGTATCTTGAATAGTTTGTCTTAGATTATGTGATGTGGTCATACATTATTCTTAACAATATTAATTGTGGTTTGGTTCATGTGAAGTCATTTGGATTTCGTTTGATACCAAAACTTGTTTATTTCTTATAATATAAAACGAAGTATTGAGTAAACTGTTCTATACCATTCATTTATGTTTTTATTCCATTTTATTGTCGATGGTGTGTTCTTGTTACTATTTTGATACTTGAGTTTTGTAACTTCAATATTTCTTAATTGTTGTTAACATTGTGAAAACCTTATTAGAAGTTCCCGTATGGAATAAATGCAGTTAGGTTATGTAGACTTTCTTGGCCGTGAATGAATATATAAACTGTATGCACATGTAAAGCTTGAGTTACTCATCATCCTCACGCTATTTCAAACAAGAGGTGTAACTCTCAAAACACCTTAATTATGGATCCAGGATATTCGGACCGTTAACGTTATTAACGATTTCAGTCCATCAATAGACGATACAGTATCAGTTAGACGATCTGGTTGATACGACAATACAGTATCTATTAGGAATTTGATTGATACGTTACGTCACAATATATATATATATATATATATATATATATATATATATATATGTATATATATATATATATATATAAATATATATATATATATATATATATATATACATATATATATATATATATATATATATATATATATATATATATATATATATATATATATATATATATATATATATCAAATGCTGTATGAATCCCGTTGTAGAGACTAAACGAGTCCGGATTCACTCCGTATTCATATTTTCTCTGTGGTTTATTGCATCTGAGCATCACGTGTTTCACTGACTTTTACGCACATAAATACACAGTCATCATCATCTCCTCCGATGCCTACTGACGCAAAGGGCCTCGGTTAGATTTCACCGGTCGTCTCTATCTTGAGCTTTTAAATCAATACTTCTCCATTCATCATCTCCCACTTCACGCTTCATAGTCCTCAGTCATGTAGGCCTGGCTTTTCCAACTCATCTAGTACTTTGTGGAGCCAAGTGAAAAGTTTGGTAAACTAATCTCTCCTTGTGGAGTGCGAAGAGCAAGTCCAAACCATCTCCATCTACCCCTCACCATGATCTCTCTCTCTCTCTCTCTCTCTCTCTCTCTCTCTCTCTCTCTCTCCTCTCTCTCTCTCTCTCTATCTATATATATATATATATATATATATATATATATATATATATATACAATACATACATATATATACTTATATTACTGATATATATATATATATATATATATATATATATATATATAGTTATATATATATTATATATATATATATGTATGAGTGTGCTTATGTTTGTAAATCGTGAGATTTCGAGCGTAATACAACGGCTTGTTTTTGATGACCCGAAGAAAGAACAAATTTTGCTCAATCGAAAGCATGTTTTCCGACCAACGGAAAACCATTGGCTGGTGGTCAAAATTCCATCGTGCAGGAAGTAACAGATGGAGTTTAGCGCGGAATCGGTCAATTTTAAGTATCTTAAGGAATAGCATACGTACATGCATTGGATGTGTGTATATACATACACATCCATATATATATATATATATATATATATATATTATATATATATAATTATATATATATATATATATATGTGTGTGTGTGTGTGTGTGTGTTGTGTGTATCTCCTACGCCTATTGACGCCAAGGGCCTCCGTTAGATTTCACCACTCAGCTCTATCTTGAGCTTTTAAATCAATACTTCTCCATTCATCATCTCCCCACTTCACGCTTCATAGTCCTATGCCATGTAGGTCTGGGTCTTCCAACTCTTCAAGTGCCTTGTGGAGCCCAGTTGAAATTTTGGTGAACTAATATCACTTGGGGAGTGCAAAAAGCATGCTCAAACCATCATCATCTACCTCTCACCATGATGCCATCCATATGTGGCAATTGAGTAATCTCTCTCTTATAGTTTCATTTCTAATCCTGTCCTGCCATTTAACTCCCATTATCCTTTGGGGGGATTTGTTCTCAAATCTACAAAATCTGTTTGGATATTGTTTCATTATCATACCACGACTCACCTCCGTGCAGTAACACCAATCTCAATAAACTGATATATAGCCTGATTTTTATATGTAATTTCAGACAAGATTTGATTTCCAAATTTTACTTAACCTAGCCATCGTTTTGATTTGCTTGTTTTTTTTCAATCTTTTATTAAACTCCAGTTCTAAAGACTGTATTAGCGATCAGTTTCCTCATTAATTCTTTCTCCTTCCAATGATATTTCATCTTCTATTGCATATTCCGTTCTCATCATCTCTGTCTTTCCTTTATTTATCTTGACCCCGATCTCATGTGATATTTCATGCATCCTGGTAAGTAAGCTTAGCAGGTCCTGTGGATTCTGCGTCATCAGCATACTCTAGGTCAGCTAATTTTCCTGTTACCAATCCAGTCCAATCCTTTTCCATCATCACCAACTGTTCTATGCATTACAAAATCCATGAGGAGGATAAACAACATAGGTGACAACACATTCCCTTAGAGTACTCCATTTTTCACTGGAAATTAATTTGATAGGACTCCACTAACATTAACTTTGCATTTGCTATGCCCATGAATATACTTCATCAAATTTACATAGTTAAGAGGAACTTCTTAATAGCGCAGGACTCTCCACAAAATTGGGCCGGTGCGCACTATCAAAGGCTTTTTCAAAGCCCACAAATGCCATCAAAAGTGGATTTCTATATTCTACACATTACTGTACAACATGTCTTGAAATAAAAAGTTGTTCAGTACAACTTCTACCTTTTCGAAATCCTGCTTGTTCTTCTCTCAGTTTTTCATCAATCATTCTCTCTAGTCTCTTAAGGATGAGCATACTATGTATTTTTATGACTACTGACATAAGTGTGAAGCATCTGTAATTATTGCAATCTGTCAGATATCCATTATAACATTCTTTAACCATAAGCCTTTTTATATACCCCAAATACGAAACAATCTCATATTCATCTATCTATCTATCTATGTACCTATATATACATATATATATATATATATATATATATATATATATATATATATATATATATATATATACATATATATGTATATATATGTGTATATATATATATATGTGTGTGTATGTATATATATATATATATATATATATATAATATATATATATATATATGTATATATAATTTTCAATTATTGATCGAAATAAAAAAAACGGTGAGGAATAGAGAATTGCCCTTAGTCCCTACTTAAACAAACTGTAAATCCTGTTATGAGAGAATATGGAACTTTAGCTATGTGGTTCATCTTTTCTCTCTTAACACCAGTCATGTTTACGGTAACCATTGCGTGGTGAGTGTCTCTATGAGATTGCAAAAGCCCTATCCTTGATCTCTTGTGGCTAAGCTATGGGAAAGGGGGTGGCAGGAGATTAATTTCAAGGGCGCGACGCTTCCTGATTCTCTTTGATGTATTGGTCTACGGGCCTATAATAAGCAGGAAATCTTCCTCTCACTTCCGTACTCTGTGCCATTTGCATAATTCAGGGAACGTCAGAGAATGGAGTGATTTGCAAATCAAAAGGAAAAGAAGTTACTAATTTTGGGGTGTCCTTTAATCTGTAAGTGACACAAATTCTGATGCATATGCGAGGTTATCCGGGAGTAGTGTTATTATTATTGTGTATACAGCATTCACATTTGTGAGATAAAATACAAAAACACGTAAATTGAGAAGACTGACAGGGTAAAAATAATGGTATCTTTCTGACAAAAGTTAATGATTTATGCACGACCAATTGTATTAGCAGGTGAAGAGAAGTTAAGACCGTCAGAAAATATTACTATAACAAAACTAACTAAAACCGTACAAAAATGTATAGGAATAATTAAGGCTATTCAAAGTCTTAACTGGTGTGAAGCATCGATTACTATTACTAAACACGCTATAATGAAAGTGAGGGTGAAAGTTGCCCTGTCTTAAATTCACATTCCAAGCGTGTTTTACACTC
>NC_090728.1:87996429-88006429 GCF_036898095.1 Palaemon carinicauda
CACTCTTAGCCAATCTAAATCCTTTTAGTGTCAATCAAGATGATTCTGTCCACATTTCAATAATCATAAAGTAAAGAAGATTTAAAGAATTCGCTGACTTTATAAGAAACAGTATTTTCAAGAACATTCATATCCAGTTTAGTCTAACAAATCTATGAACAAGGAACATCAATAGACATTCATTTATTTCATCTTCTATTTCTTCATCCGAATGTGTTTGCATCTTAGCTTCACGAGGAGCGATTATGTTATCGCTGCGACAAAGTGTGTTAACACCCTTTATAATCTTTCCATTTAAATACCATTTTGAAGCGTCTAATATACTTTCTCTTTGCTGCTCACTGTTGCTATCTTGTATTTCTCAGTGTGAGAAGGGCAATCAGGACGATGGAATAATAATAGATGCAATTTTAGATGGGTGAAAATTCCCTCATAATTGTAGAGCCATGATGCCTTTTTCCTTATCTTCTTCTTTGTGTGAGTGAAGGGATAGAGGAAGACATTAATTATAAGACATGCAAAATAAAAAAATCTAACAATAACCTGCGTATGAGCTTGTGTGTGTGAAGAACCAAGAAGCATGAAGAAACGCGCTTTGTAACACTTTAGTGATAACTAATCTCGACGAAAGCAAACCATATTTCTATTCTTAAGGAACAAAAGATTTTGCAAATAACTACAAATAGACATTTTCCTCAGGGGAAAGTCTTATACATAATAATAGTCCAGATTTTTTATACTATTAAGGCGGATGATAGAGCAATTACCAAATGTTGAAAGTTTTTAAGTCGAAAAATAAAAAACAATAGCAAAAAATATAAACAAACACAAAGAGACTTCCTTCTTTGATTTCATTTATATATTACATTTAAACAAAGTGAACAAAATTATAACTAGTACCAATCCGTGGCCTGAGAAAAAAAAATGAGAAAGTAGACCAGGATTGAAATAAAAGTGAACAATGAGGTTAAGATGAAAAGAGGCTATACGACTTCTCTTCAGAAATAACTAGGGGAGAGAACTAGTCACAGAGCAAAGAAATTAGAGAATTTTGATTGTTTTAATATGTGTTAAGGGGATAATGAATCTGCAGTCAAACTAGGATGTAGCCAGGTACTTGATGGTCTCAACTTCTAAGGCGGGGGTTCTTAACCGAGTATCCACACCCCCTGGGGGTATGGGACTAGATCTCTGGGTACTGGTATTTATTCTATTTAATGTATTAATTCATACTTGGATATAATGGACGTGTATTGAATCATTGGGTATTTAAAAATGTTGTGATGAGATTGGAGCGTGTTACTGTACCACATAGAGGTACTGTACATACGTGGCCGAGTCGTAGCCGTGTTTTCCACGTACAGTGGAACTTCGGGATGAAATTCTCAAATTTCTCAAGCATCAACAATCCCCTCTAGCAAGTTATTCTAAAGATGAACATTTAATTGTTAGCCCCGGGATATTTGGCTGATATTTTCAGTCTCCTTACTGATTTGAAACATATCAATGTAGAGAAGGGAAGTGGACATTATTCAAGCCAAGGGAAAAGTTGTCGCATTCACAAGGAAATTATTTATTTGGAGTTGAAAGCGGAAACCGGCTAACTTTCCAATCCTTGACAAAATCCTTATTGAAGATAGTAGATCACTAGCTGTAGATAAGTCTTCAAGAGGTCAAAAATCATTTTGAAATTTTAAGTATAAATTTTGAGGATTGCTTTTCAGATATCGTTGATCTTAGTATGCAATCGGCCTGAATACAAATCCCTTTCTCGTTTGATATATCGAGATTGAGTGAAAACGGTTTAACGAAGGATGATTCCATTGACTTCCAAGAAGACCCAAGAAACAAAGCTGATTTCGAAAGTCCTGGGATGGATGTCAAGCAGTTTTGGTATGAACAAATTTCAGGTTACCCAAGCATGGCAATGAGTGTTTTGGTTCCTTTCACAGCTACATATCTTCATTTGTCAGATGGCATGCGAGTAGCTTTGTCAGTAACTGTACTATGATTCCATGGTTTGATTGCACACAAACAACAGCAAATATCTCACTAGATTAGTAAAAATCTGTTTTATATAGTCAAGATTACTGAAAAAAAAAAATTGCACATTTATGTTTTCTTCCTTCTTTTGTGTAGTAAAACTGAACCGTAAGAAATAAGCTGCAGATTCATAACCTGAAACAAGTGAATCAAAATTACTGCATATTGTAAAATACTTGTAGCTGTTTGTATATTTGTCACTTTTTCATTTTGCTTTCAGTAAACAAATATGATAAAGTTATCAATGCATATAACTTTATTTCATGTTCTATTCCTAGCTATCCATGTCTAAAGTACAGTAAATTCAAGTTATTGATATTTTCGGAAGACATACTGGCAAACAATAAGATTGGTGATAATTATTTTGACATCCAAGTGAGGGGTGGGGTATGGGACCATATTGGGAATCCATTACGGGTCTGAAATCATCAAAAGGTTAAGAACCCCTGCTCAAAGCCATTGCTTGATATACAGTAGTTGGTCACTGCAAAAGTGATAGGATGGTTTAAATCAGAATAAAAGCAATTAGCACAGGAGCTGTTCCAGACACTGTGATAATTAGAAGACGAAGTGAACAATTAGTAGGATAAAATCCGGACTGCATTATACAAAAATAAATAAACCAGGAATTTTGACAGAAAAGATCCAAGGTGTAGAAAATCTTAAAGAAATTCTCAGCACAGGAAAAAATCTTGAAACTTTCACACAACTCCATGATAAAAATCAAATATTACGAACAGGAATTAGAAACGTCATTTCTAGTGTTTTACTCTTGTTTAATCCTTTCCTCCTAACCATCTTTATTCAATCATTTTCATTCATTATTCTTTTCCTAGTTTTTATGGAGTATTTTATCAAATACATGTATATTTTGAATGAATCTGTTTAAAGAAACATTACCATTTTCATCTTATCTAAAATCCTCTGCCTGATCCTGAAATTCCACTTTTTTCAATTTTTCGAATAGTTTAGAATTTATTTGTCAGTGACGTCTAACAAGTCACATGTAGTAACTACGGATCGGGCATCAAAAGTCCCTATCTTTTTTTTTTTCTTTTCTTTTTTTTTTTAATCCTGCTGTCCTTCCTACCTGTAAAGATTCAGTTACTTGATAATCAGATATCAATTTACTGCTGGAGTTACAAGCACTGAGGGTTTAACAGGACGTGAATAAACGGCTGTGCCAAACACAGGTTTCGAATGTTCCATCTGGTGATACTTGATAGTAGTTGTGTTTATGTTTGTTCACTTATGTAAATTAATCTAGTTTATTCAGTTTGCTTGCTTGATAATATTTATCTTATTATTCCAACATAAAAAAAAGTTAATACTATGATACAACCATCCCAAGATTGCTACACAACTATGGTGTCTTTGGAAACCAGCTTGTCTGAGTAGATCAACGGAAGCTCTTGAAAAAAAAAAAAATCTGCCACACAATGCTGAAACGTCAAAAAGTTAGTGTTTATTAATCTCGATGCTACTATTCCTGTCCAAAGCACCAGGAGTTTGGGACAAAATTTGGAATGAACCAGTTTTATCCATTATACAGGGGAAAACTTAAGTATACGGTCGGTATGAGATGTTTTACGTCTATCAGAAATCTTTGAAGTATTTATGCACAACATTTGATTACAGAATCCTTATTATCGAGAGAGAGAGAGAGAGAGAGAGAGAGAGAGAGAGAGAGAGAGAGAGAGAGAGAGAGAGAGGGTGGGGGGGTGGATTTTATGCAAAGCGATGTAACGGGCAACCTAACCTCTTAACAGCCAGGTCTCAGCCGTCTCACTGAAACAAGCAAATGAAAGTACGGGCTGCCCTAGTACTACGATAGCGATGGACCCGCCCTCCTAAACGAGAACAGGAATCTGCCAAACGCAACGTTAGCTGTTTACCGCAATCGACATTCGACAAGTAAATGTCAAATACTGACTTCATAGGCTCCGTGAAGAGAAGGGATTGATTCTTGTCAAATGGTGCTTAGAAGGAAATAAGATGAATAGTGAGTGATACTGAGTGGCAATAATGAGCTATGAACTGGAATAGAAGAGGAAAGCAATGAAAAGAAGAAAAAAAGGGAGGAAAAAATGCAAAATAGATAAAAATCAACACGGTCACTTGAAAGACATACTTACGGAAGACATGGTGACTGAAATTCAATAGAGAGCTTGAGGCTCTGGACCAAAGAGAAGCAAAATAGAAACACAACAGAAGGAAGAACATTGGAGGTGACGCTACAGAACACGGGATTGTAGACCGTTACATTCTCACCCGTTTTCTGCAACTTACTGGATCTATTTTACGCATCTTGCTTCGGTATATCGCGTTCATTCCACCAGTTAGATTTTCGTATTTATAAGCTTGATTATTGGGTTGATGTCAACTGACAACAGGTATAGAGAGAGAGAGAGAGAGAGAGAGAGAGAGAGAGAGAGAGAGAGAGAGAGAGAGAGAGAGAGAGAGACGGATTTTCTGGCAGAGAGAGAAATATTGATTGATTTTATGTTTTCTGGCAGAGAGAGAGAGAGAGAGAGAGAGAGAGAGAGAGAGAGAGAGAGAGAGAGAATGATAATAACCACTCTGGTCGAGTCTTTCAAAATTAGTACCACCAGTGACCCTGCTAGTTATGGCAATAGAGAATTCGAAATCACTTGATGCACATTTATCTACCGATGTTAAACTCCGGATTATAATTCTTAAAAAATTGCTGCTCAATATTCATGAGGCTACTAGTATTCAATATTCCACCTCTTCAAGCATTTGTCATAAAAATCCCAATGATAAAAGCAAGGCCACTTAAATTATTATTATTATTATTATTATTATTATTATTATTATTATTATTATTATTATTATTACTACTACTACTACTACTACCACTACTACTACTACTACTTGCTAAGCTACAACCCTAGTTGGAAAAGCAGGATGCTATAAGAAGCGGTTACATAATCGTCTACAAATTCTAAGTAATAACAAAACTCGCCAGCGAAATGAATTTTTCGATGCAGGATTTTCTTCGCAGATTTTCTTCGCATGCTATGTATAATCAACCCCTGCTTTTGGTACGTTTTCTCCTCTCTGTATCTATTAAAAAGGAACAACCATTCCAAATCTAATTTTCCTAATTACAGCAGTGAATCTATCAGTATTTTCTTCACGAAATCTTTAACAGTTGTTTCACGGTCAATGTGATGTGTATTCTATAACTTTATTTTAACAATTTCATGTTAAAATTTGCAGATCATTGTTCTTACCATCCTAAATAAGGGAAAAGCTGAAGAACTGGGGATTTGAAGTATATTTCCTTTAACACATCACAGTGATATCTATTAGCTCGAAGCCAAATACGACAGTGACATATTTCAATCAGAATATATTACCTGGATCGATTGGGCCATTTTCTTGTAACACTAGAAAATACAACGTTCCATAAGTAAAGACAAACCTTTCCAAGAGAGACTCCCCAAAGGTCGAATTAAAGATTTAATTATGTTCCAAACACAAAAGTTTATGACACATCAAGTATTCTCTCTCGCACCACATTCACATAAAAAAACGAAATATCTTTTTCAGTTAACGACATACAACTTATATCCAAGGAAGGTGAAGTACACCTATCCTTTTTCTTTAATTCACAATATATCTCCCCTATATAACAAAGAGCAAATGTCTGGATATGAATGGGAGAGGGAGTACCCATTTCCTGGTGAGCGGGGGGCGTACGTGTGCGTGCATCCCTATGTAATGTTTCATCATCATCATCATCATCATCTCCTCCTACGCCTATTGACGCAAAGGACCTCGGTTAGATTTCGCCACTCGTCTCTATCTTGAGTTTTTAATTCAATACTTCTCCAATCATCATCTACTTCACGCTTCATAGTCATCAGCCATGTAGGCCTGGGCCTTCCAACTCTTCTAGTGCCTTGTGGATCCATATTAAACGTTTGGTGAAATAATTTCTCTCGGGGAGTGCGTAGGGTATGTCCAAACAATCTCTATCTACCCCTCACCATGATCTCATACACACATGGCACTCGAATAATCTCTCTCATTGTTTCATTTCTAATCATGTCTTGCCATTTAACTACCATTATTCTTCTGGGGGCTTTGTTCCCAAATCTACGAAATCTGTTGGAAATTTTTTCATTGTCATACCATGACGCATGTCCATACAGTAACACCGATCTCACTAAACTGATATATAGTCTGATTTTTATATATAATTTCAGGCGATTTGATTTCTAAATTTTACTTAATCTAGCCATTGTCTGGTCTTTCACTAAACTCTAATTCTAAAGAGCCTATACTGGAGATCATAGTTTTCAATACTTAAATTATTTACCTCCTAAATCCTTTCTCCTTCCAATGATATCTCATCTTCCATTGCATATTCCGTTCTCATCACCTCTGCCTATCTTCTATTCATCTTGAGCCCAACCTCATGTGATATTCCATTCCTTCTGGTAAGCAAGCTTTGCAAGTTCTGTGGTGTTCTGCTAATAAAGACAGCATCATCAGCATACTCTAGGAGTCCATGTCATCTAATTTCCTGTTACCAATCCAGTCCAAGAATAAAGTGTTTTTCTTTCTTATCAAGACTTTAGAGATAATATTGTTACCCAACGCCCCTTTTCTTGTCCCAATAGATGCTGGTATCAATTTATAGCTATTTGGCCTTGTGGACGATAGTCAGGGATCGAACTTGGTATTAGAGATTAATAGAGTACTGGACCAATTAACTAGTCATCCATTGACCCATTACTAAGTCACATTGGTGGTAGGGCCATGCTACGGTGGATTTTATCGAACCTGAGCGATATTTGAACGTAGGATCACGCAGTAGAACTCTTTCGCAAAAACCATAATCATAATATATTAACTAATAATTACAAGGACAATTCAAAGTATTCTAGTATAAAAAAGATAAAAATTCCAATATAAAATGTAATAGAAAATGATAATATGACCTAACACTGCAGTGGTAACCATTAATTCTATAACCACACTTAATGATGATAGTTCAATCGATACAAGCAAGAATGATGACAGTAATAAGAAAGAGAAAATGAGAACGCATCCACCTTGAGTGGATGTTTTTTTCTACAACACAAGTGTTTTTGTATCTTTTCTTTTTTCTTCTCAAAATCAACTGATGCGTAATAAGCCTAAATGAATGGCAGGCCACTTTCTCCAGAACGACTACACGCGTGATTACGTAACACGCAGCATAATGAGGAAGAAATTAAATGTGAGTTTAGTGCCCTTCTCCTCGTGCGTGAAAATTTAAGTTATTTACCGTAACGGATAACGTGCCTAAATGTAATATAATTCTAGGGAATGTATTTTGTAAGGTTAGACTAAATTAAATAAAATCTTCTCACACTTTTGAGTTCGTTTCATAGGAACGTGGGGTGATATATATTTATGAAAATAATAACAATAATAATTACGCGAAGGAATAAAATTTCGTCCCAGAAATCCCCTCAAACTTCTTAGGCTTTGAACTCCTGTTCCTATCCATGTGTGTTTCAAACGCTCTTTAAAACTTCTCAGTTCATTGCGCAATACTGTTGACGAAAGTGCTCTGTAATGAATTCTGTAATTACCTCCACCATAAAAGGGTCTCTAAAATGTAAGGGAAAATGAATACGTGACGCATGAACGTTAACAAAAACCAAAGAGGCAGACTAATTAGTTCATAAGTTGCCCGAAACAAATTACACTGGAAATTACACAAATCTTGAATGAAAACACTTGTTCTGTTCATAAACTGTTTTTAATTTTATTAGAATGTTTTTTGAACCCCTGAAATGTTTCTTTTTATCTCTGAAACAGTTTTCCTGGAACGAATAAAAAATGCAAAAAAAGTCATTCACTATTACTCGGCATTTCCAGAGCAAAAAGTAGAATTCTCAAGCCAACACTGGTCAAACGAGAACGCTTAAAGTCTCTCTCTCTCTCTCTCTCTCTCTCTCTCTCTCTCTCTCTCTCTCTCTCTCTCTCTCTCTCTCTCTTTATGATCGCGACTACTCCAAACAGATTTCTTATTTCATTCTCTCTTTCCTCACCATTATGACATGATGACGCATTTTTCAAGCTTGCAACGCAACTCGGTGATACGTTGCGTATTTTATATTATGGGGTTCTCTTTAAAATCACCTAATTGGCCAGTAATCAGTGTAACATCACCCTGCTTTTTTGAGACCATTTTCAAAAGAGCAATTTGTGAAACTTACGTTACAGATGACCTTCAAGTGGCCTTTATCAGGGAAACCACCATGAAATAATTGCTGGGTTTAAATTACGTGATTGCGAGGTTTTGACTTTCTCGTAAGCAGTCACTACAAATGTTTCAGGTTTTCTTGCATTTCCTGACATTTCACATACAATTCTATTGATTGATCATTAAAAATACTCTAGTTCTTGAAGTGCACTTGCAAGTAATTTCAATTATGATTGGAGCTGAACAATAGCACCGTAAATTTATCGCGTACAACTGTCACTCCAAAGAGCCATTCATGTTCATTCATAAGTAATCACTCCCCTCCCGAATGATGCATTGGCAATAATGAAAGGCATTTAGGTGTGCCGTGATGTAATCAATAACCAGGCTTTCATTGGACGCTTTAGGAATGCTCCTGAAACTGAGATACAATCTATATTTTGTTGGAGCTTACATTCTAATACATATAGATATAAAAAGGGAGACGAAGAAACCCAGAAACAAAAGGAGAAAAAGTGTAAAACCCATTTCTCAATAACTCATGAATTTCTGTAAAGTTACCTAAAATAGAAAAAATAGCAAACCTTATATTCCTCTTATTAAATTTTCCACTAAAATTATCAGCAAACAAATACAAATTGCTCGTTTGGTGTAGCTCTCTCTTTCCGCAGGGAACCAAACTTCTTGTGATGCAACGGAAGTGGGGATTGGTTTCACTTAACAGCGTGACGAATTAATGTTATTCTACCATAGCCCATATCTTCCTGACTTCAAAATCAGATCAGACAAAATGTATCTACCTGACTGATGCTGGCTTTTCCCTTGATCATTAATAGAATCCAAACTTCTTTGAAACAAACTGTTTTCCAAAGATAGTAAAATGTAAGGTAATACATTAAGCTACAAATTCGTAAACTTATTCCATTAATATCCTGAGATGGATATTCAAAATATTCCATTAGGTTATTATGTATCTGTTTTGAAGAAGTGTTTTAATTCTTTCATTCAACCTTGTTTCGAGTATTGGTCTCCTGTCTGGTCTTCAGCTGCAGATTCTCATCTTAACAGGAAATTATGGTCTATTAAATTTCTTATTCCTGATCTAGATATTAATCTCTGGCACCATCGTTCAATTAGTTCATCATGCATGTTGCATAAGATTTCTTATAATTCTGACCATCCTTTACATTCACATCTTCCGGACAGTTGATTCTAAAAGTCAGGCCTTTTCTATCATGAGGTTCAATTCTACACAGTATTCGATAAATTTTATTCCAGCTGTGACCAAGTTGTGGAATGATCTTCCTGACCGGGTAGTTGAATCAGTGGAACTTCAAAAGTTCAAACTTGCAGCAAATGTTTTGTGTTGAACAGGCTGAAATAAGTCTTTTTATAGTTTATATATGAAATATCTGTTATAATGTTGTTATTATTTTTGAAACATTTTATTCTAATTGTTCATTACTTCTTATATCGTTTATTTATTTCCTTATTACCTTTCCTCACTGAGCTATTTTTCCCTTTTGGAGCCCTTGGGCTTATAGCATCTTGCTTTTTCAACTAGGGTTGTAGCTTAGCTGGTAATAATAATAATAATAATAATAATAATAATAATAATAATAATAATAATACTATACACAACCCGGCAATGATGACGGTTAAACACCCTCTCAACAGGATATGACTACTCCCTCTACCCGACTGACGAGGAAAGCTGAGCGTGACCGA
>NC_090728.1:88016429-88086429 GCF_036898095.1 Palaemon carinicauda
GTATGAAAATATATGGCTTATTTGAAATATGAAACACACGTTTAAATGTGCAAAATGTATCATTTATATATATATATATATATATATATATATATATATATATATATATATATATATATATATATATATATATATATATATACATATATATACACACATGCATACACACACACACACACACATATATATATATATATATATATATGTGTGTGTGTGTGTGTGTGTGTGTCTGTAGGTGTGTGTAAGTGAGTAAACGCTCTAAGGCAGTGATGGCAAAACTATGACAGGCGTGTCACTTGTGACATGCAAAGGGATTCTGACTGACACACTGGTGAAAATGAAAAGAGGAATCGGTTAACTGATGAAGCCAGCTCGGCCTGTGTAATGATAAAAAGACAAATTATAAACCTAAAATCAGAGAATTGGTATGGGGGGCGGGGTGGGTGCAGCATCACCAAAAGAAATAGATAAATAAAAAGGTAAATTTTCTCTTTATTTATATTTGCTTCATTATAAGTTATTATGTTTGATTTACTGATGTTAGTTTGTCTGTGTGATAATAATAATAATAATGATAATAATAATATTCATAAAAAAATTGTGAACCTGTAATGAAATAAATTTTTTACTTATTATATTAGTTTTATTATACATAATTACTGTATATAACTATCAATCATTATGCTATAATAATTGATTATGCCACCTTAGGTTGTGTAATAATAGAAAAGTATATATACCTAAGACAAAAAAAGTATTATGGTCGTGTTATACATAATTATTAATCATTTAGAAGTGACACGCAATGAGAAAAAAAATAATAGAATTTTTTTTTTCATTGACACACCAACTGAAAAGTCTAGCCATCACTGCTAGAAGGCAACTCATGAGCTTCCATTTGCTTCCTCCAGGGGAAAAGTGAGAAAAGGGTGAACTAAGTCTGGGAAAGTATGAAAAATAATAACCAAGTTGTGCGTAAAATGTTAGTCTTCATGACTCAGCCGTGGGAAAAGCGTTATTTACTCTGGCTTTAACAAACGCGCCTAATTAAATAGAAAGAACCGAGGTGTAATATGTGCTTAATGATGCTTTCTTTTCAAACGATGCTTTCGCCGTGATAATTTAAAATCATTCTACTTTATTACTTTTCCTCGTAAAAGGGAAACATATTCTCACACTTCAGCTAAACACAAAACAAACATAGTCGAATGACTGTTTTCAAATGACATAGATTTATTCTGCATTATTACACGTACAGATTGTCTGAAAACTGACAACATTGCACTAACGTACTCTCTCTTTCATCCCTATATACCAAAGGTTACTTTTCTTTCCATGTGACTACTAGCTACTAACAGGATTCTATAGAAATATTAAAGTGCACTATTGATTATGAACAAATATTCATAATGATAATGAAATAAAAGCACACACAACACTCGAAATCTGAGGAAACCTGGAAATATAGTAAATTATTAAAAATGTAAAAGATTACCCAAATACGGTAGTGGCAGTATGATGCGCAAGGGCGGAAAAGAATCGCCAATTACGCACGTAATGGTCACGATAAATACGCCAACAAAGTCACTTTCTCGGTAAACTCTTCATGAATGCGTGCATAAAACATATCAGGTGTTACCTATCTTCTTTCTTTCTTTCTTTCTTTCGTGAGAGAGAGAGAGAGAGAGAGAGAGAGAGAGAGAGAGAGAGAGAGAGAGAGAGAGATTCTCTTGGGGTTAAAAAAAACTTACTCTCTCTACCTGACCTCATTCTTCCATAGCAGGACTCAGGTCCGTATGCTAAGATAGAATGTCATTTGACCAAATTGCTCCCGGTTAGGTTAACATAAGAGCCAATATGTCGTTCAGATCAAGGCTTTTTATGGTAACAAAATCAATCACTAAAATAGTAACTGCTGGAGTATAACATGTAAAGAAACAGCAAGAAAATATGGAAGCAATCCATAACATATCTTTGCCTTAACTAGATATACCGCTATTGCAACTCTGCAGGTGGGGGAGAGGGGACGTAGAACGCCCATAGTTTCTCCTCAGTGATGCAAAATGCGTTCTTGCCGTACTGGAAGAGAGCCAAAGTACGCTGCCTGCCGGGTGGTGTGTCGCAAGTCAAAAGTGCACTTTTTACTTTGGTTCTTTCACTTTCACTCGGAATTCTTGAAAACCTTAGACTCATCTACTGAAATATAAAGGAAGAAATTGTATACAATTATACTGTACCAAGGCAGAGTATATCTAAAAAAAGACTAATAAGCAGTTCGCCATACGCACAGACACACACACACACACACACACACACACATATATATATATATATATATATATATATATATATATATATATATATATATATATATATATATATATATGTACGTATGTATATATATATATATATATATATATATATATATATATATATATATATACATATATATGTGTGTGTGTATATATATGTATATATATACACACACACACTAGTTATCAGTTTCATAGGGCGAAGAGAAACCGATGTACTCTAAGGATGGATGGATACCAGTTGCATTAATTAATCTGAAAGTGAAAGTGTGGCCGAATACCTTTTCTTGGGCAGATTATTTCCTTTCCCTTTCTCAAATAGTTTGTGTACAGAATACTCAATGTATATGTGGTCAGCATCTCGAGGAAGAAACCATGTGACAAATTCATAGCATATAATATAGTAGCCTACATGTGTGTAGAATATGAATACAATTACGTATAACCACTGACGATGAAACACATAAGTCTACTTAGATAAGCCATGATGTTTATTCAATGACGATTTAAACTACCAACTTGAAGGTAATGTCATAGTAGCCAACAGTTACGAATATAATTAGCATATTGTAGTGTAGGGAATAATTTGGGATTAATGGGATAGACAGGATGTAATTAGTATATTGTAGTGTGGGGAATATTTTGGGATTAATGGATAGATAGGATGTCTCTTCGGAGCTGGTCTAGCGTAGAGTAGATAATTTAATAATGTATTTTATTTATACATTTCATTTGTTTATTTAAGAGGTGAATAGCCAGCCCGTAAGGTGCATTCCTCTCATGTAGGTATAAGTTTGTTATGTAAATTACGTAAGACTTTCGTTGTTAAATTATATGTATTCTTCATTCAGGTCAGTATATGTAAATTTACGTTATTTTTAAGAATTAACTTTTGATTTCCCATATTTTTGTTACAAAGTCTTACGTAATTTTTTTAAGAGTGCTATATGATCCATATCAGATATGAACAAGGGCTCATGTAAGTCTTTTTTATAATTTTATAAGGTATTGCGTCGTGTTTGTGAGAAAATACGCAATTCTTATATTTGCCACATGTTTTTTAAGGCTCTCAAAAACTCCAGTGTTAGATTTTATCTTTTTTTTTTATTTCCGAGAATGGTGGGTGGGCGGAGAAGCTGAGAGAGAGAGTGTGTTGCCTGAAACCAAGGTTCGTCCCCTGAATTTTTATCTAGTTGATAACTCTGGCGCTAGACGCCGGCCCCCAAGCCACGAGAATAATCTATTAGAATATTCAAGAAGTTACTAAATTCATATATATGTGGCCCCCAGGGCTGCACAGCAGCAGAAGAGAAACAGCCATCCTGTGAAAGAGCCAAAATTCCCTCTCTCTCTAGTACCTATAGTGTGTCCTCACCAAAGTGACTGAGTTTAAATTACAACACATATTGAGCGTAATGTAGTGAAACGTTACAAAAGACGTTGAAGGAAATTTTAAATCTATTGTGTTGTGGTGAGTGTTGGTATTATGTGAATTTTTGTAACTGGCCCTGTGCAAGTAAGATACGTAAAGTTAGTAGGTTTATCAGTTACTGTATGTAAGTTCTTTAGGAGTTTAAGCATTAGAGTGTAATTTGTTCTTTTGTCCTAGTCTAAGGTCTTATTCAGATTTAATTTCAAGTATAGTGATTATATCATTTTCAGAGTGCAACATTTTTGTCTTAATCCAAGTTTTGCTCAGACTGAATATTTCAAGTGATTTATTCTTTTATGTAAATTCTTTCAAAGTGTTATAATTTTTATAGAATATATTTATTTTTGTACGAGTGTATTATTTCAATCACCAGTATTTTCACAGTACTCTCTCGTATCCCAGTTAAAGAATCAAAGTAAGAGGTGGTTTTAAATAGTTTTTAATAATAATTACTTAGTTTTGTTTGAGTGTACTTAAAAGACCTTTGGATATTCAGTGTTCTTATATATTTCTGTCTGGGAGTTATATAATTGTCTTAGAGTTCGGGTATTAATATTTTGAAGTGTAACAGACTTAATGTAAAAACAAACAGGCAAGTTTGGAACTCAAGAGATTGTGTAGCTTGTCAGCCGTAATATATATAATATTATATTTTGGTTCCCAGACACGGGACTATACTATAATACAGGGTGATCCAACCTTTTCCATGCCAAGGGCCACATTACCTGAAATCCTTGATGGCACGGGCCAAAAAATAAAATTAATATTAGAATTATAATTCCTGGTGCAGTAACTGAAGGGGAACACCTTCTCCCAAGGGGAGAGGATTCATTTCCTTTATATAAATGATTTTTTTTTTACCAAGTATGTAGATGCACTTGAAGAGTTTACACACCGTGTCATAAGATTTTCCCCTATACTTATTTGTATATAAGTATCTGGTAAAAATTACAAATTCAAAGCTTATATAGTTCTGTTAATATTTAACTTCAAATCATAATTAAAGTACTGTACATATGATATACAAAAGGAGAGAAAAAGATATAAACAACTCAGATACTAGTATTTAGTAATAATCATAAGATAAGGAAAATAAAACCTTTCACAGTTCTATTCCTGTTTAACTTCAAAATACTGTACAATCAAAGTAAATCAACAACCACAACCATATATATATATATATATATATATATATATATATATATATATATATATATATATATACATATATATATATATACCTTTTCTCAAATTCACAATATAACCCTTCAAGTTTTCCAAGAAAATAAGATGAGTATGTTCCATTATTTCTTTTCAATTCATGACAAGAAGTGTGTTAGATAATTCTTATTTAAGCATTCACTAAAAAGTTGCAACTTTTCACGGAGAGAATCAACAATTCCTACTAGCTGGGATACAATCTGTAATTTTCCTTGTTGTAGGTTCATGTTTAGACGTTCAGGTGGGCAGTCAATACTGTAAGAATTGCTTGGGAGCAAAGATTGTCTTTATCATGTAGCTGAATTTAGCACTGTTCCGAATGACTAATATTCTGATTTTATAGAAATGGTAGAGTATCTTCCCTTTAAAAAAAAAAAAAAAAAAAAAAAAAAAAAAACCTGCAATATTTTGCTTCATGAGGCCTCTTGGTAAAATTGCAGTGCAGTATGATGCAATGCACTCAATTTTTCTTTAAAAGACCAACTAACCCAACATTACTGCCAACTATAACTTCCATACTATCACTTTTCGTGCAGGAACACATTTTAAACCCTCCATATTCATTGACCACGGATTTAAGGGAAACACACACACACACACACACACACACACACACCCATATATATATATATATATATATATATATATATATATATAGAGAGAGAGAGAGAGAGAGAGAGAGAGAGAGAGAGAGAGAGAGAGAGAGAGAGAGAGAGATACATACATATATATAAATATATATACATATATATATATGTATATATATATGTATGTATATATGTGTGTATATGTATATATATATATATATATATATATATATATATATATATATATATATATATATATATATATATATATATATCAGAACCACTGCTATTATCATTCAGTGACAGCATCTTGACAAGTTCTTCGTGTACCACAAAATCTTCGCCAGTGGTGGTGGCAAGTACAAGTAACTAACTAGTATTACTTACACTAGTGCTGTCATCTAAATCCAGTAAAAAGTACTTGCGATGTACCTCCATGGAAACATGCTGATCAAATTCATTCACTCTTTTTACAACTCTTTGGTAAGAGAATGACACACTTTCAAATTTCTTTACTACCGGGTAATTTTTCTTCCGCTAACTCTTGTCCTTTTTTTTTACTGCACATTGCTTTATTAATTTTCCACTCTTAAAAGATTTTCTATTTCTTATAAGCACCAAAGTAACTTTTTATAATGCAGTAAGACTACCTGTTTGTGGTTTTCAGAAGTTATGTAGCCCATGCATTTGCTGTTGATGTTTGCCCATCAAGATATTCTATATACCACTTCGGGATTTTACCACAGATTGAACATACTTTTCCTTGTGCAATGTCTCACAATGCCTTCCAACATATTCCTTAAGAATAGAACCTCTTTTATGCCACACAATATTCTTCTTCCCATTTCATATCATATGCGCTGTTCATATCAGAGCACTTTCATTTCTTATTTTGACTCAATATGGAAAGACGTTATGAACAATAGTGCAAAACAGAGGCAGGCTGAAAACTATTCGAAACATCAGGGGTTCCATCCCCATTTTATTCACGGGGTTTTCATTAATCTTGTTACATTTATATTGGTTATTGTTATCGTTATTACTCTATCTACCGTCAAAAGTAAATTAAACATTGGTATTGAACGCATGGTTTGGAGAGAGAGAGAGAGAGAGAGAGAGAGAGAGAGAGAGAGAGAGAGAGAGAGAGAGAGAGAGAGAGAGAGAGAGTATTGAAATTCTACTGAAATGTGTATTTTTAATCTTATTTCATCATTTATAATTTTTTTATTTATTTAGTATTCAGGAGAGTTCATTTTAGGGCCAGTAAGGTTTCGACACATTAAATTACACTGCATAATTAGGTCAGTGTTGGAGGACCACAAAAAATCCCCTCGCGGGCCACATTTGGCCCGCGGGCCTGTAGTTGGACCACCCTGCTATAATATATATATATGTATATATGTATATATATATATATATATATATATATATATATATATATATATATATATATATATATATATATATATATATTCAGGAAGAACAAAGAGGTTAGAAGAGAAGGCTTAGGAATGATATTGACACCGAGAGCCATTAATAAAGAGAAAAGGATGACTCTGAGAAATGTAAAAAGCCATAGAGGTGCAGATCTTGGTAGTGATCACCAACTCATTGACATACTGAAATTAAAACAGAAAACACCAACCAGAAATGTAGATAGAATACCTAAGTTTGATACAACTAAGCTTCTAGAAGATGAACACAGAGAAACATTTGCTATTAAATGTAGGAATCGATTTGCAGTCTTAGAGACTTAAAGAGAAGAAGAGCACAAAGTTGATTAAGAATAGTGTGACATTAAAAACACATATCAGTCAGTTGGTAGGGAAATTTTGGGACATCCAGTTACAAGGAGGAAACCATGGCTATCAAATGATACTTTGGGTACTATAAAAAGAAGATAAATACAGAAATTGATTGTTGAAAGTTTCCGAAGAAGTAATTAAAACTACTTGGTATGGCAGGCTAAGTATTCCAGTATTAATAGTGATGCCAATAACTGGAATGACTGGAGAGTATACTTAGACAGGAAAGTAGATGAGAATGACAAAGCTATGAATTCAGGGAGTGGTTATGGTGTAAGAATTGTTCATAGAATTATTAATGAAAGAAGAAGCATATACCCATCAAAAAGAGAGATGGATCTGATATAACAACAGAAGATGAAGAAAGGCACCGTTGGATGGAACACTTTAGTGAGGTCAGGAATAGGAGATGTGAAGAGAATAATTTGATTGATATACCTGAAGCTGATGAACACCATTAATGAATTCAGTATTTTCGAAGTCGAAGCTATTATTAAAAACTCAAGAGATAGAAAGACCCTGGATATGATGGAATAACTGCCGAGATGATTTTGGCTGAAAATGAAGTGACTCCCAGGATACTTACAAGATTATTTGGTGAATGTGGCACGAAGAGGCAAGATCTGATGAATGGGAGCTAGGAGTGTTGTTGGAAAAAAAAAAATCTGACTGATTACAATAATTACAGAGGCTTCACGCCTACATCAGTTGTCATGAAAATATATATCATGCTCATCCTAAAGAGACTAGAGAGAAAGATTGATGAAAATCTGAGAGATGAACAAGCAGGAATTAGAAAGGATAGAAGTTTGAATTGACCAAATTTTCATTACAATACATGTATACAGCAATGTGCAGAATATAGAAATCCACTTTTAATGGCATTTGTGGACTATGAAAAAGCCTTTGATAGTGTGCACCAGCCAATTTTGTGGAGAGTCCTGTATTATTATGGAGTTCCTTTTATTTATGTAAATTTGATTAAATCTGTTCATGAGCATTGCAAGTGCAAAATTAATGTTAATGGAGTCCTATCAAGTGGATTTCCAGTGCACAGTGGAGTACTCCAAGGGAATATGTTGTCCTCTATGTAGTTTATCCTCCTCATGGATTTTGTAATGCATAGAACAGTTGGGGATGGTGGAGAAGGATTGGACTGGATTAGTAACAGAAAATTAGCAGACCTAGAGAATGCTGATGAGGCTTTCCTTATTAGCAAAATGCCAAAGGACTTGCAAAGTTTGCTCACCAGAATGCATGAAATATCACACGATGTTGGGCTCAAGATAAATAGAAGAAAGATAGGGAAGAGGAGAACAGAATATGTAATGGAAATAGGAAATATCATTGGAAGGAAAAAGGATTAACCCTTTTACCCCCGCCATAAGGTTAAATTTCGAAAGGGTTAATAAGGTGGAATCCTCTAAATATTTGGGAACTATGATCGCCAATACAGGGTCTTTAAAATTGGAGTTTAATGAAAGATTGAAAAAGGCAAATCAGACAATAGATAGGTTAAGAAGAATTTGGAAGTCAAATTGCCTGAAATTACATATAAAAATGACAAATTTTAAGTAATTTGCATTTTTCCTAGCTATTCTTATGAGGAACTTCCTTAGGAGATCTGGGGCGTTAGTCCCCTTACTGAACAGAATTTTCTGTTAGGCGTCCTCAGTTCTCCCCCCATACCGTATATCTGGCAGTACCCCCAATCCCTACTCTCACTCAGTCCGGGTCAAGGTCTGGCATAATCGCCAGTACAAATCTGAAGAAATTTTCTTAACTTCCACCCATGAAACATGAGGAGACGGATAGGCAAGCAGTGAAACGGAAGTTCCTCGTAAGTAGAGCTAGGAAAAATACAAATTACTTAAAATTTGTCATTCATTCCGTTGCGATATACTTACTCGGAACTTCCTTAGGAGACTCATACTTAGGCGGTGGGAATGGGAAACAGGTGGAAAGGGGTAAAAATGACTAAGGAGGCCAACGGAAACAATAAGATATTACCCACCAAACAAGAACACCTTCCCTACAGGGATGCAGACTAGGTTCATAACACTCACCATTCCCGTCCGATGCTTCATCATGTACTCTGCAGAAGGGCTTTAAGAGGAGAGAGGGGATAGGGAATATTACACACTACCACACAACCATTCAGCACGGAGCACAAGGGTTCCAGTCGTCGTTAAACCCGTTGTTGTGCAGCCACGACAGAGCCAATTTTGAAGACACTGAGTGACCTGACTGTGCAGTCCTGCAGATAATGTGAAGTGAATGTAGACTGGCGTTTCCAGACTCCTGCTTTCAGTACCTGACCGACTGCCATGTTTTTGGAAAACACGAAAGAGATTCCAATGCCTCAAATTTCGTGGGGGTTCGTAGATTTGAGAGGGTCGACTCCTGCCGCCCCATAGGCCCTCCTGATTGTCTCTCTTAACCCGAACAACACTGCATTCTTGGACACTGGTTTCTTCGCCTTGCTAGTGGAGACAAACAGGCTCTTGATAGCTGGCCTCGGCCTAGCTGTTCTGGTCAGGTATTTCCTCAGGAGTCAAATCCGGCACAGAAGCAGGTCTTTTTCAAGGTCCAACTTAGAAATGCAGGGGACCAAAAACTCCTGGAACCATGGATCAACTACTGCAGAGTTCTGGGTCTTAGCTACAAAGGATGGGACAAACTTGAATGTCATTTCCTTCCAGCACCTCGTGTGAGAAACCTCGTAGGATAGGTCATGTATCTCACTTACCCTTTTGGCTCAGGCGAGTGCCAAAAGGAACACTGTCTTCAGCATTAAGTATCTGTCCAGGACATCCTTGAGTGGCTCGAAAGGGGTCCCTTCAGGAACTCCAACATCCTAAACAGGTCCCACTCTGGGGGCTTCAGGGGCTGTGGGGGACAAGCCTGCTCAAAGCTCTTGATGAGCATGGTCATCCAACCTGAGGTGCAGCAGGAAGTCAGCTATCTGCGGGATGAATGCTTTGAGGGGCCTTACGTCTTTCTTCTGGCTCCACTTCCCAAACAAGGCCCACTTTGCTTGGTAAATGGCTCCCAACAACGATCTCAGAATGCCCGTCATCTGTGACGCTACCCTCTGAGAGAAGCCCTCCCGACTCAGGAGACACTGGATAACCTCCACCCATGAAGGGAGAGGTTTTCCAGCCCATCATGAAACCTCATGAAGTGGGGCTGCCTTAAGCGGTTTTCCCTGAAAGGAAGAGGCCATGGTTCTTTACCTGCTAGTATCAGCAGGTCCAGAAACCACTCTCTGTCTGGCCACCACAGAGCCACTAGGGTAAGCTTTGTTCCTTTTGCTTCCCTCAACCTGTTTAAAACTTGATGGAGTAGGCTGAAAGGGGCGAAGGTGTAGGCATCTAGGCCATCCCAGGGGTGCTGGAAGGCATCCTCCATGACTGCTGTCTGGTCTGGCACCGGAGAACAGAACACGGGGAGCTTGGTATTGACTCTTGTTCCAAATAGATCTAGGGAAAGGAGTCCCACATATTTATCAGGTTACTTGCCACGTCCTGGTGTAGGGGCTGCTCTGTACATAGGACCTGATCTCTTCTGCTTAGGCCATCTGCCACATTCCTTTTCCCTAGGATGAGCCTCGCTGTCACTGACTACCCTCTCTCTGCAGCCCATTCCAGGTTCTCTAAGGTCACAGTGCACAGTGCCCAAGACTTGAGGTCCCCTTGCTTGATGATGTATGCAACCACCATAGCATTGTTGCACACGAGGGCTACCGCCCTTCCTTGTAATAGACCTGCCAATGACTGGAGTGCTCTCTGGACCACCCGAAGTTCCAGCTCATTGATGTGGAGAGCCCTCTCTTCGGGGGTCCAGGTTCCTGACTGGGTCTCCTGGAGTAGGAGTGCTCCCCATCCCTCCTTGAAAGCGTCCGTATATAGGAGCAGCCCCGAAGGAGGATCCCTCAGTGACACGCCTTTCTGGTTGTTGGCCCTTTACGTCCACCACAGAAGTGCCTCCTCCATTGACTGGGATGGGGGGAATTTGTTGGTTGAGCCCTCCTTGGACTTCAGGTCCCAATAGACTGGGCAGATCTTGAGCCTGCGATGCAGCACCAGCTTCTCCAGGGACACTAGGTGTCCCACTAGTCTCTGCCAACCACCCCTCAGAAATGGTGCAGTGACCTCATCTAGGCGGTGGAGAAGTTCCTTGGTGGGGAATGTCTTGGCTTCCACTGTGCATATTTCCATCACCAGGTACGCCATTCTCATTGACGGGGACATCTGAAATTTCTCTCAATTAAAGACGACCCCCAGCTCCTCGCCGAATGACAGGAGCTCGTCCCTCTGTTTCATCAAGACTTCCCCTGAGAAGGAAAGAAGAAACCAGTCGTCCAGGTACCGCAGGAGTCTGATGCCCCTCTTGTGAGCCAACTGGGAGACGAGGCGAAGACTCTGGTCAAGACCTGCGGTGCCGTAAACAACCCGAAGCAGAGGGACTGGAACTGGAGGATGTCATTCCCCCACTTGACTCTAAGGAACTTCCTGCTGGATGGATGTACCAGGATCTGGAAATATGCATCCTTCAGGTCCAAGGACAGCAGGTAATCCCTTTCTCTGATGGCTGCCAGGACAGTCCAGGGTGTCTCCATTCTGAAGGATGTCCTGTGGATGAACGCATTGAGGAAGGAGAGGTCTATCACCTCCTCTTCCAGAGCTCTCCTCCATAGCTGATCCTTCAGCTGGAGGTAGGGGGCATCCCGCCCTCTGATGAGCGGGAGAAAGTCGCCCTGGAAGGGGATACGGTAGCCTTCCCTCAGAACTTGAGCTATCTAAGGGTTAACCCCGTATTTTGCCCATTTCCACCACTTCTGTGAGAGGCAACCCACAATCTATGGAATCTGAAGGGACGGAGAGCCTCTCTTCCTATCTTTTCCGGGAGAAATAACCTAAGCGGGGTCATTGGCTAATGGAGGGTTTGGTGTGGGAGGAGGTGACAGCGGAGGGGGCCCCTGAGAAGGGCCGTGTTGCTGACGTCCTTCAACTCGTCGAACGTTCTGCCTGGAGCTGAGCGGGTTGAGACCAGAACGACGGCCTAGGGCAGGAGTCTCTGGGGCGAGGGCCGGCCGGCTCCCCAGTGGTGGCCCTGTGAAGAATGACGACATCTTAGTTAGCCCTCCACCACTTCTCGAGGGTGTCAGCAACTAGGTCCTCTGGGAAGAGGGACTCTGGAGAGTTCCTGATAAGATGGGTTTTCCTATCTGGAATGTTCTTGGGAAGCCAGGTCAGGATGGAGTCTCTACAGTGCAGGATCCAGTTTGCCCACTGGGTGAGAGCCTGAGCAGAGAGGAAGCTGACTGCCTTGCCCCCCGTACCCCAACAACTCCTGCAGCTGGTCTCTGTCGACGTACGTCTCGACGGGGCGGCTGGTGAAAGCCGAAACGGCCCTTGTCCAGATGTCCAACCAGGAGGCTACGTATGAGACCGGCAGCACCACAGCCTCCACTGAGAGAGCCTCCTGACCGGAGAACGAGAGCCCCATGATAACAGCTTCTCCTCTGCAACATTGGGGCCAACTCAGTAAAGTTATCCTCAACTGCAGAAATCTCTACGAGACACCGTCCGGGGCATAGAACCTTCTGTGGTGGACCTTCAGGGGAGGAAGAAGCTTGAAGGAGCTGTGGGCTCTGAATGAGTTCTTAGGGCATGAAACCACTTCGTCCAGGTTTGCGACGTCTCTGAAGACTGGTCTCAACTAGGGACCGTCTTCCGGGGCACCCAGGAACATCTCCACCTCATTGTCACCTTACAGAGCAGACAGAGGGCAGACATGGGAAGACCAACCTGACTCCTCATTAGGGCGATAACACAGCTGAAAGAGGAAGACTCGGCCGATGCACCTTGATCCAAAGACGATTTCAGTGGGTCTCTGTGAGGGGGAACGGTGACGACGGGATGGCCTTACTGATGGCGTACAATTATCCCCGCTGGAGCCCCTGGACCAAACGTCAATGCGAGGGTCATCGCTCAGCCTTAAAGGTAGGTCTATTCTGGAGTGAGGGGAAACTGCAGAGGTGATCCTTTCCAAGGCGACCGGGGCCTAACGGTCATGAGAGAGAGATCCTGCAGGTCGCATGGGAACACTGAGAGCCACACTGCTTGGTCGGGGTCCTGCTCCATCAGTGCTTGTTTTTACCCGAAGGCGGCCTGCTCTTGCAGGCGTGTCTCAAGGCGGATCTATGGCGATTCCTGTCCTTGCGACTGGTCCTTGCCCGATGGCTCTTGAAGGGTGAGACTATCTCTACGAACGGTGACCTGGACCTACGCCTCTTCCGGCCACAGTCCTCCGTCCTGTCTCGACGAGGAGAAGAGAGGTCCCTAGACCTCTAGGCTGAGATCACTTCTGTGACGTGCCTCCCTACCCTTAACAATAACCCTGGCTGGCCAAGTACAGACCAGAACAACTGAGGATCCCTGTGAGGAGACCTGAAGGGGATGATGGGGGTGCCTGTCCAGAAGGCCACCCGGGAAACGGTCTGGGCATTCATGTGGCCCATCAAGACAGACAAGATGACTAGTAGGCCTACAAGGTCCAACGAGGGCGAGGTAGCAGGCACGAGCACGTGGTCAGTCACGGGCTCCGAGGACGAGGGAGAACAAGCGGTAGCAGCCATCTTGGTTGACACTTCTCTAGAGAGCAACCCTTTAAGGCCTAAAAGTTCCCAAGTGACATCCAAACTCTCTGGAACGGATGGCTTTTGGGAGGCCGAAGGCTGCGAGGTCGACATAGTTCCTCCTGTCGAAGGAGAATCAGCCATTCCCTTGGGCAAATCAGGGTTAACAGAAGGAACGGAAGGTCTCCTCAACGATGATGCCCTTGACGATGACCCAGAACCCCTACTTCCCCTCCAAGGAGCTCGGTCTTTCTTGGACTTCCTCTTCTTCATCATAGACATCAGAGTCCATTGCCAGTCAGGCCACACAACGCAATCCAGAGAGGTGTCATCACGGACACACACTCAACCACGACATGAAGTGTACAAAGAGTGAGGATCTATCTCCCCGTGTAAGAGAAAAGCCCCACAGGACTTATCACAAACACCCGGACAACAAGGTTTCACACACTCAGGCTCCATGCTGAATGGAAAGCAAGTAATATGCTGAATGGAAAGCAAGTAACACAACCACAAACGCAACGTGCAAAGGAAACGCAGAGCAAAACTCAAAGTAAACACTGGCCAGATACGGGATGAAAAATGCACGACCTCTCGAGAAGTTGACCAGATTCATACTGGTGATTATGCCCGGCCTTGACCCAGACCGGGTGAGTGTAGGGATTTTGGATACTGCCAGATGTACGGTATGGGGGGAGAACTGGGGAGGTCTAACAGAAAATCATGGTCGGTACAGGCACTAACATCCCAGATCTCCTAAGGAAGTTCCGAGTAAGTATATCGCAACGGAATAAATCAAGCTGTACATCAGTCTAGTGAGATTGGTGTTACTGTATGGACATGAGTCGTGGTATGACACTTAGAAGTGTACATGGTTATACATTACTCGTCTACCTTTCCGTAACCAGACATACTGTATATAGGCACTGCCTTCCTTTCTTTCCGATCAAAGGTCTTAGTTTTTTAGAAGTACTTGGACCGAAATCTTCTTATAAGCAAATCTGTTCCCTAGAAGGGAACATCCAATATATACTTATTATTATTATTATTATTATTATTATTATTATTATTTTCATTATTATTATTATTAGTTAAGCTACAACACCAGATGGAAAAGCATGATGCAATAAGCCCAAGGGCTCCATCAGGGAAAAAGAGCCCAGTGAGGAAAGGAAATAAGGAAATAAACGATATAAGAAGTCATGAAAATTGAAATAAAATATTTTAAAAACATTAACATCATTAAAACCAATATTTGATTTATAAACTATAAAAGGACATATGTAAGCCTGTTCAACTTATAAACATTTGCTGTGAGTTTGAACTTTTGAAGTTCTACTGATTCAACTACCCGATTAGGAAGATCATTCCACAACTTGGTCACAGCTGGAATAAAACTTCTATAGTACTGTGCCAGTTTTACCGATTAGAGACGAAGAACTACGTTTTTCATTATTTTTAAGAAAGAGGAATCTCGGTTACAAACGTTTTCCAACCGAGTTGCGGACACGACTTTAATTCGGGCTACGCCCGTATGCTTGTCCTGCTTACAGGTCTGTGTAATTGGTCCATAGATAGACTTATGCACGTATTACCCATCCAACAATAGATTGAAGATACATCTCAATCTTATCCTTTGGGAGTAGTTGGTTGCGTTCGGTAGTTACCGACCGGTCTCTTATCCGGAAGGCAATCTCTAAAGAGTCACTGTGATAGAATAAGTAATACTGGCTACCTGTTTACCGATTTATATCTCTATTACTTGGACAATCCCACTAGATTGGTGGCAGTTGGAGGGAGAACAGGATTCCCCCCCCACCCCTTCATAGCAGAAGTATGCCAGTAGTTGCACATCTTGACATCATCTTGAGATGTTTTGTTGTTCTCGCTAGTCAATCTCCTGACCCCTTGGTACGAACCGCAGATGGTAGGTGGCAGACGTGCAAAGATGCCAGTCTTCTACCCAACCCCCTCTGAAACTGATGCTTTTTTCGGATGCATTAAAAGAAGGGGGGGGGGCATATGCCGCACCAATCCATCTTCGTCCTTTGGCCCGAATCAGAAAGGTACCAGCATGCAGCTCTCTTACAGAACCATCTAGCATTAGAAATACTCAGATGGACAAAAGACAGCTAGGTGTCCCCTTCCACTTGTGTCATTATTGGCAACAGGAATGTGATTGCAAACAATCTGAGCAAGGCGACTCAGATAGTGGGCTCCGAGTGTCTTTGAATCATCTAGTATTCAACAAAGTCTTAACTTTGTGGGGTTTCTCGAGTGTGGACCTGTTCACAACAGCCCTGAACTTCAGGCTCCCGCTCGACCGTTCCCCAGTCCCGGACCCCCAGGCTCTCGAGCAAGATGTATTCCAACAACGGTGGGACAGTTTAGTTGTGTACACATTTCTGGTGAGAAAGTCCTCAACCAAGTCACAATAAGCAAAACTTGTCATGAGTCCAATAGCTCCACTATGGTATCCCACAGAATGGTTCCCAGACCCTCTGTAACTTCTGAGGGAACTTCCTCCACGACACATTCTACTAAAACAGCCACATGCCAACATCTTCCACAAAGCCGTAGCTTCACTTCGACTTCATGCCTCGAAACTGTCCAACACCTCCTCTCTCAGCGAGGCTTTTCATTACGAGTAGTGGAAAGGATGTCTAGACACCTCAGATGCTTTTTATTGTCAGTCTTCCAGGCGAAGTGGTCAGTCTTTTGTGACTGATGTTGTGGAAGGGGTATCACTCCCCTTGATGCCTCCACTCATACAAAGTTTTGAGATGACTTGTCCCCCATCGGAACTTAGACCTCCTCCTTTGGACGCAGTTCAGGTCCTTCAGTCTGTGAAGGTCCCTCTCTACGAACCTTTATGCCAGGCAACAGATCGCCTCCTTACATGGAAGGCGGTTTTTCCACTCTACTTGTCTTTGGCCAAGAGAGTTTGTGAGTTGCATGATCCATCTTCTGATGTCTCCTACTCTAGGAGATGGTGTGCAGTAATTCTCAGCCTCGTCCCTGAGTTTATTGCTAAAACTCAAAATCCAGGTGTGCTTTACCCTAGATTCGGCCCATTCCGGATCGAAAGTCTTTGTTCTGTAACTGAAGACCCAGACCAACTGGGGCTTTGCCCAGTGAGGATGTCTGAGGCATTACTCCACCTTAAAAGAACGGCAGCAGCTCGCCTCCCTGTGTCAGCACTGTTTGTCATCACGGGGAAGGTCAAGAGGAGGGTCACAAGGAATTCCTTTTCCTCCTGGATTCAAAAGGTAATTGATTTTGCTCTCAATCCAAACCCTCCTCCTGTCTAATGACCCAGAGCTCAGAACGTCAGGGGCATTTCAACATACCTGGCGTTCAAGAAAAACTACTGTGTGGCACAGGTACTGCAATGGGCGTGTGAAAATGTCAAACGACCTCCACTGCCACTACCTGCATAACGTAATCCACAGGAACATGGAGAGCTTTTCATTGGTCCTGTGGTGGCCGCACAACAAATGGGTTAAACACCTCAAGCTTCTTCATGGACATGTAATAAAGGGTTGAGGGCTGAGGTTACCCGGGTTAGTCTGGGGTGAATGAGTAAGAATGACTGGCTCCTTTCTTCCTTTTACCTCCTCCCCCTCTGTGGAAAACAGCTCCACAAGTCTCAGCACAGCTGACCTCATCTCACTGCAGGTAAGACTCATTTCCCTTGTGCCTCCTAAGTATAGATTAGTACTTTGTTACGTCCTCAATACATCCTTGAGGGAGGGTTTTGGGTAAATCCTAAAAACTGTAGGTCCTGTACTCGAGTTCCTACGTTAGAGACAAGCCTCACTGCTAGTTTAACTCTCACACAAGCTTCTGCAGGCTGCTGTAAGTGCATTCCCTTATATCAGCACTTGATTTTAGTGAGGGTAGGGTTCCTACTACAATCGATTACAGATCGAAATAAAGAGAACCCTAGGTCATGACCAAGGCCAGTTGGTGAGTCACCCCTATAAATAGCGGACGGTTTGTATTTGCGTCGAAACATATGACAAATTTGAAAGTAATTTGTATTATTCCCAGCATACAAACCTGGAGCTATTTATACCAATTGACCTGCCACCCTGTCCCCCAAGAAATCCTGTCAAAAAGCAAAGTGGTTACTCAGCCGAGAGGTGTGAGTGCGAGGGGTAACCAGTCTACCCCACCCCTACCCGCTAACTAGCGGATGGGGTAGTTATCCCTCACTAAAATTATCAGGGCTTATCTTTCAGCTGCGCCGAAAGTAATACCCCTATAAATGACTCCAGGTTGGTATGCTAGGAAAAATAGAAATTATTTCCAAATTTGTCATTTTTTCCTTAGAAGTGTAAGACGGCATTATTTTCATATGTACAGTATATTGGTTATTATAGCTTTTTCCCTCTTTAGTAGTAATGAGCCTAGCCCTTGATCTTTAAAAACATACGGTAAGCAATAAGTAATAGCAAGAGCAATTAGTTTCCTGTTCCCTAGATTAGGTTAAGACCATTTAGGATGTATTGTATCCTTGTTTATGTACTATTTCCATATCTCATGTCCCATGTTAAGGGGTCAAAGGATGGTTTAGCTTAGAGTGGGTAATTTATAATGAATCGTTTTGTGTTGCTACAATATTTCACTTTTTCTTCACTTTTTATTACTGGCTTTTTTTTTCTTACTATTAGCAGTAACACATATGTAACATACAGTTCATTTTCTCACGACTTAATTTGTGCCCTAAGTGTAGTTCAATATTACTATTGCTGCTACAGTATTCAATCATTTAGTTTACCTCGCCTCCAAAAAACCAAAATGTTGATATAAAGACAAACAATTTTGCTCCACACCTCCATAAAATAGTAAGATGCAAACAAAGCACAATATGTATTGTATAATTAGATCATGATAATAAAGAATTGTCATACATTAACCTGTTTTGTAGCCTGACAGGTCTTCTACCCTTGAATACAACAAATACAGTGTCTTTAATCGTCATTGAACCATGGTTTGTCTTTCACTCTAGCACACGAGATGGGATACACCTATCAATTAGGCTGACTAGATTTTCATTCAAAGGAACAACAGGATCAACACTATTATACAATTGTTACCAATTCAAGCCAAAAAGATCACGCAAAATCCCAGGCCAGTCTGCTTTCGTGAGTATGATACATCTGAGACAGGCTGCTCAGTCTTCATTACTAGTGATATCAAGGCATGATCAGATGTTCCAACTGGAGAACCAACCTACTTGTTATAATGCCAGGGGTGTCGGTGTATACGAGGTCCAAGCAGTTGCCAGACCTGTTAGTACTTCCACTTCTTCTGATTTGTTCACAATCTGATTCAGAGGCAAAGTCAAAAGCTCTTAAGCCATGGCAATCAGTAGGAGAAACAGAATGTAACCTCTCCCTATGATGAGCATTCAAATCACAAAGAAAGACAAAAGAGGCCTTTCTATCATCTTCTTGTATCTTAGCCATAACGGTAGATCGAACACAAATGGAAATTATTATGCCTGCCACAAACTTTTATTACCTGACTCTCATGACATTCACATTCATAGCAGGACTTATGAGAAGCAGGGTACTCAGTCCTAATATACACCACCTGGCCATAGGAATGGCATCCGGTTTAAAAATTATTGGCTTCTTACAACCAGTTATAGAGCCCTCAGATGAGTGCCTCATATTAGAAACCAAAGTTTCTGACCACAAAAGAATATCATACGGTCTGAACACAACTGTAAGGTCTTGAATATTTGCATGGAGACCACGAATATTGTAAAGGTACTGTTCCCGGATTTTGCTCAATGTCTCCAGACAGCATAAGAATTATGACCAAAAAAGATACATAATAGTTAAAAACTATTTTAACAATAATGATAACAAAAAATAAGTACAGAAATATAAATAAAGTGATTGATCAAACCCATAGACTACAGATAAAAAGTCTGAAAAACTGGTCAACATGGCAGAGCCGATACACCTTGCAAGGCTAAATACCCTCCAGGATAGCGACTGCAACTGAAGAGAGAGCATTAAGGATAGTTTTGAAAAGGAAAAGAAACAGATAAGGAAAAGACAACCTCTTAATAAAGGCATCCATGGGCCTTCAATTAAGCCTCCCCAAAACACCATTTAAATAAAAAAAAAAAAAACGAGGAGGACAAAAAAGATAGAATAGTAGGCCCAAGTGTATCCTCAAGCAAGAGAACTCTAACCCAAGACAGTGGAAGACCATGGTACAGAGGCTATGACATTAACCAAGACTTTATCCTAGAAGAGCTGTTTACCAGAGCTAAAGAGTCTCTTCTACCCTAACCAAGAGGTAAATAGCCACTGAACAATTTTAATGCCGTAGTTAGTCTCCAATGTTAAGAGGAATTGTTTGGTAATCTTAGTGTTTTTAAATGTACGACAGAAGAGAATGTGTAAAGAATAGGCCAATCTATTCTATGTATGTGTAGGCAAAGGAAAAAAAAAATAAGTCGAAACCAGAGAGAGGGGTCCAATATGGTAATGTCTGGCCAGTCAAAAGACCCAATAACTTTCTAACGGTAGTATCTCAACAAGTGGCTGGTGCCCCGGCCAACCTTCTACCTAAAAATTTGAGGAGCTCCTTTGTGGATCAGTCCAGTTCCTTAATTCTTATTTTGAGAGATTTTATTGTTTGCTTTAATTATAAACCTAAAATTTATGAAAATTTTCCGAAATATTGAATTTTGAAACTAATCAAAAACTTCTGGATAATCCTTGTTGCCAAAGTGCTTGGCTATTAAGTCTGAATCTTATAAAAAAAGCATTTATTCACACACATATCTATCTATCTATCTATCTATCTATCTTTATATACAGTATATATATATATATATATATATATATATATATATATATATATATATATATATATATATATATATGTGTGTGTGTGTGTGTGTATGTATATATATATATAAAATATATATATATATACATATATATACATGTGTGTATATATATGTATATGTATATATATATATATATATATATATATATATATATATATATATATATATATATATATATATATATATAATCCCCTTTTGCGTGGGGATTTCCTTATCATCAGTACCAGCATAGTATTGTATTACATAGACCTTGGCTGTACTAGTCAGGGCCATCCATACTAGGTTGGTTTGCTGTGAGCGATGAGGCCAGAAATTTACCATCATCACCAATTTGCATTGGCCAGATATGAATAAGGATATGTATAGGACCTTTGTCCTGCAGTGAACTGGAAACAGCTGTATTTGTTTTTTTTTTATGTACGTATATTATACAGTACATTTTGTTTTTATGAGCTTAACTGGATGGAATATAGGATAATGAACGTGAACGAAAAGGGAAATGTCGTAGAGATGGATTTTCTTCGTAGGCGGTAAAATAAGAAATAACGTTTTGAGATGATCAAGTTGAATGGATAAGGTAGGTGAAGATAAATAGTTGAAATAAGTATTGGGAGAAATGACTAAGTGTATAAGAAATTTTGGCAATAATTACGTGACGAGTATCATAAAAGAAGAGTTCAAATAGAGTGCTTGTAAGGTAGAGCTGAACAAGGCAGTACTGTATATGTAAAGATGTATGCCCAATAGTTGAGAATATTTTATAATTGATTTAAAAATTTGATATGCGTGGTTAGCAACGAGTTTGACATTGATTCATTGGGTATAAGGCACCTGCACATTAGAAAATTGGCCGTTGGTGAAACAAATGTATCATTTAAATTTTATTATCAAACAATAAAAAAAAATTGTATTTTGACATTCATGATTTTTTAATAACTCTTCATCAAACAATGTTAATTTAAAACTTACTGATAAGTGGAAATAACAATTTATATAGAATACTTTATCTCTAATAACAAGGCTGAAATGTTTACACTTGCTGTTCTCGGAAATTAAATGTTCTAATGTCTTGTGAAGTTCCGGATTCTCTCGAAGGAAATCGAAGCCTCATAGAGTTACATTCGAATTTTAATCTCATATTGTTATAACTAACAACAGACAGCCGTAAGTTTTTACAGCTAATGACTTCCTAATGACTGTTGGTGATTGAGGTTAGAGAAAATTATTTGGGAGATCTTTCGAATAAATTAGCTTCAGAGAGAGAGAGAGAGAGAGAGAGAGAGAGAGAGAGAGAGAGAGAGAGAGAGAGAGAGAGAGAGAGAGAGAGTAAGAAAGATATGACATTCAGACATAATGACCTCCCTTTGAATACATGGTAAATGGCCAATTAGATGGAGAAAAGACAATTTATCACATCCTGTCTTAAGTATTTATCTACCAGATGTCCTCGAAAAAACAAACATACAAAAATGACTAAGAGTAGGTTATACGCTCAAGTATTTTCTTAAGTCTTTATTTATTTGCAAATATTTTCTGTACAGAATCAGGATAAAAATAAATATATTACATGAACTCGTTTCAAAGGTGGAGATATTTAGACTGTAAGTTAAACTATAATTCAAATCTCAAATATTATTAAGTAGGTTACATTACGGTCACATCTACTGTTTGAATGTAATTATATATATATATATATATATATATATATATATATATATATATATATATATATATATATATATATATGTATATATATATATATATATATATATATATATATATATATATTATATATATATATATATATATATATATATATATATATATATATATATATATATATTATACATATTAAGTATACTATCATCATAATCATCAGCCGTTACTAGTCCACTGCAGAACAAAGGCCTCAGATATGTCCTTCAACTTGGGTCTGTTTGTAGTCTTTCTATGCCAGTCCACACCCGCAAACTTCCTTGGTTCGTCAATCTATCATCTTCTCTTCCTTCCTCTGCTTCTTTTACAATCTCTAGGAACCCATTCTGTTATTCTTAATGTCCATCTATTGTCTATCATTCTCATTAGATGTCATGCCCATATACATTTTCTTACAATTTGTTAGAATATCTTCTACTTTAGTTTGTTCTTATATCCATATTGCTCTTTTTCTATCTCTTAGTGTTATTCCTATCATTATTCTTTCCATACCTCATTGAGTTGTTACTATTTTATGTTCAAAGGCTTTAGAAAGGCGTCAGGTTCCTGAAGCATAAGTTAATGCTGGTAGTACCATCTCATCAAATATTTCATTTTTAGAGAAAGTGGCATTTTGATTTTTATAATTAATTTGTTTACCAAATGCTCTCCATCTCATGCTTATCCTTCTTTTAATTTCGGCCTCGTGTCCTGGGGAAACACATACAGTCTGTCCTAAGTGTGTATATTCATTAACAATCTCCAGAGGTTCCTCAATAACTTATTTGTTACTTATTTGTTGTCTCTGCATTTTCACTGAACATTATCTTAGTTTTACTCATAGTCCTTTTCAGTCTTACATATCTGATTTCCCTATTCAAATCATCTAATAGCTTTTGAAATGCCTCCCATGATTCACTAAACACAACTATGTCATCTGCAAATCTCAAGTTGTTAGAGTATTCCCCATTGATATTAGTTCCTACATTTTCTGAATCTAAAGTCTTAAAAATTTCTAGACATGCTGTGAGTATTTTAGTAGTGTCGGGGTCTCCCTGTCTAACTCATTTCTCAATCGGAATTTTTTTCACTATCTTTATGTAGTTTTAGGATTTCTGTACTTCCTGTATATATATCTTCAAGTATTCTAACAAGATTCTTCTATTCCATGTTTTTGAAGGGGTTTCATTACTGCCGATATTTTGACGGAATCAAATGCTTTCTCATATTCTATAAATCCCATACATAGTGGTTTGTCATAATCTGTTGATTTTTCCATTAGCTGATTAATTACATAGATATTGTCAGTTGTTGAATACCCACCTCGAAAGCCTGTCTGCTCTCTTGGTTGATTATAGTCTAGCTGTCTTTCTATTCTGCCTAATATGATCTTTGTAAATATTTTCTATATTACGGGAAGTAAACTTATTGGGCGGTAATTTTTCGGGTCTTTTGTGTCTCCCTTTTTGTGAATTAGTATATTGAAAGTTTTTCCAAGCTATAGGTATAGAGCATTCTTGCAGACATCTGGTGTATAGCATAGCCAGTTTTACTAATATGAAATCTCCTCAATCTATTATTAAATCAATTGTTAGGCCATCTTACCCTACTGCTTTGCCTCTTTTCATGCCATAATGTTTTCTTTACTTTTACTTTTACTTTTGGTACCGGCTCATGTGTTTCATTGTTCCTGTTAGTGAAGCTATTTCTTATATCTCTGTTGTTTTTATATACAGTATACTGTGTATGTATATATATATATATATATATATATATATATATATATATATATATATATATATATATATATATATATATATAATGTGTGTGTGTATGTTGATTGATTGGCATGTCCAAATCGAATCCTGAACTTGCTAATGCGTGCCAATTCCACTGTGTTCAGTACTTCATATCTAACCTCAAAATATTACTATGAATGAATCGCAAAGTAGTCAGTATTGCATTTAGTGCGTAGAAACTATAAAGAAAACAAGGTATACTTTTTTACTGTTATATAGAAGGTATGACGATTCTTTTAGGCATACTTGGAATGAAAAAACCAACCTTCAATGTTACCGTGTTCTGGTATTTGGTTATGATTATTGTTTTATTTGTTTACGATTGCTAAATTGGCAGCTTTTCCTTGTTGGTTTGCTTCCTTCGATATCATTTACAGTTTGTTTACTTCAGCATTTGAACTATATTTCTTTACTGTCTTAACTCTTTAGGTCTGTATACGGATTGTAATTCCATTTTAAATACAATATCAATTTTGGGATGTTTACTTTCTCTGCATTTTTATTGATTTTATGTTTATTTATCTTAAACGTTACTTCAGGTTTCTTTTTCACTTCATTTCAAATTTTTATTCGCATTATAGTGTGTGATTTTTTTTTATAGTTTTGTAATAGTGGTGATTACGTTTAGAAATAAATGACGATAAAGTTTTAATTGACACCTAAATATCTGTTCAAAATGGCATAATTTTTGTTATTGAAAATACTAGCAATGGCCTTTGATTTGCAAGTGTTAAGGAAACGAATGCGAAGGAGCGTATGCATAGTAATTATTTGGAGAAATTACTTGAGAATTACTTTCAGAAAAGGAAGAATAAACAAAGCATTAGTATGAATACAAAAAAATTACTTGTCAGAAATCATTGATGTCTTTAAACCTGGCTGACTGTCTTCAAACAGGAATATGCTTGTGGTTTTAAGTGCAGATATTTATTTTTGCTGTTATTTGTTGATTTTTTTTTTTTTTTTTTTTATTCACATGTATAGTTTGGAACATTCTTTAGTGCTATCAGATCTAATGTTATCTTGTACATACTGATATAGATTTTTTTAAGGATCCTTAAATTGATTATTTTTTATATGACTTATTTTCTAAAGTTTCAGTTTTGTCTCTCTTTCTAGCTGTTATATGGGCAGAATCTTCTCTTATTCTAGCTTATGTCTCTTGCCTGTGTCACCCCTTATATCCAATCGTTTGTTTTTCTATGGGGAATAAAATCATGATCTTAAATCGCACTCTTACTTTATTACTCTAAATGTATGTATTTTTCATAATACTTTTTTTTCTCCAAGCTTTGGGTAGCCACTTTAACTGACTCCAATGTTGCTCCATGAGAACTGACCTTCTCCTTTACCAAGCCTAATACTTTTACGAAAAGCTGGTCGTCAGGCAGTTTTAGGCAATGTGCAATTTCCAATTAACTTATATTTTAGGTTTCAAATTATGTTTAAGGGTTTCAGTGTTTATTTTTCAGCCTTAGTCCCTTATTTGTTTTAAATTTTAGCATGTGAATAAGATAAATGTCTTGTTATCATTTTATACAACGATCATTCATGTATTTGTTCCTAGCGTTATTTTTTGGGTCGAGATATATTAAGATTTGTTGACAACAGTCATCTTTTTCTGGTTCAGATTGAAATTTTTATTTCTGTTTTGTTAGTAAGGTTTTGAATTGAATTTTAGGAGATAGGAAATTAGTTCCCCTCCCCCCTTTTCTTTCAAGACTCATGAAATAAGAAAGTCTTCAGTCTCCTCTTGAAAGCCTTAATGTCTTCAATCATTCGAATATTTCGTGGGAGCTTATTATATAGTCTCGGGGCCGCATATTTAGAGGCTCTGGAGCCTAAAGTAGACTTATATCTAGGTTCCAACAGTTTGAAGCCATCTGTAACTATTCTCGTGTCGAAACGATTTGTTGGCTGCGCAATGTGTAGCAATTCTTTTAGGTATTTTGGACGCCCGGTTCCGATAACTTGGTGGGTTATTGTACATATTTTAAATTCAATTCTCGCTTTAATCGGCAGCCAGTGTAAATCGATTAATATAGGGGTGATCCTTTCTCTAGGTGGGACACCTTTTATCAGTCTTGCTCCTCTGTTTATTACGTTTTGTAATTTCTTAAGTTGCACTTTTGGTAAATTGTAGTATATAGAGTTGCAGTAGTCAATACTGGTAATAACACAGTTTATCACAAGTTTCTTTACAGAATTTTCGTCCAGGTACTTTTTTATAAACGAAATATTTCTTAGATGATAACCAGGAGTTTTTATTACATTATTTATTTGGGCATTTAGAGACAGGATACAGTCAAGAAATACACCTAGATCTCGAACTTTACTAGATATCGGCACTGAGTCATTATTCATGTTCATTTGAATATCACCCAAGTTTCTCACGCTGTTTCTCTTGCTCACCACAATAAATTCAGTTTTGTTCCCATTTAATTTTAGTTTAAATGTTATCCATTCTCTAACACTATCAAGGATTCGGTTTAGAGTTCCAGTAGTGTCATGTATATTATTTATGTAGAAGTAAAATTGTGTGTCATCTGCAAATAGTTTAAACTTCACGCCATCCCTTTGTAGTATTTTCGATAGACCAATAGTATAGATGCAGAATAAGATTGGGCCAAGTACACTCCCCTGGGGTACCCTACCGGTTTGTACACAGTAATTTCTACCAACCAAGTAGTCTTTAAGGTATTCGAAGGCTTGATCTTCAACGCCGATGGACCGTAGATCATTTAGTAGCAGTACATGCACCAGTGTATCAAAAGCAGCACTGAGATCGAGCAGTATTAAGATACCACATTTATTTTCACCCATCATTTCTAGCATATCATTTACAACAGAGCAGACGGCTGTCTCCGTAGAGTATAGTTTTCTGTAAGCAGATTGGTTGTCAGGCAAAGCTTCTATTACTTCTAAGTGGCTGACTAGTTGTTAAAGAATTACATATTCAAGCACTTTTGAGATAAAGGATAGAGTTGAAATAGGTCTATATGAGCTTAATTCCTGGTAGGTCAGTGCATTCTTCAGAACTGGTGTGACTATAGCCACTTTCTCAGATTTAGGAAACTTACATTCATCAATGGTTGCATTTGCTATTATTATTATTTCGGCTAGACTAGACAAGTCTCTCTCTCCAATTACTTCAGATATTGACATACGATCGATCGCACAGTTTGTTTTCTTTGCTCTCTTGATGATTCTGGTGATGTCATCTTGTGTTATGTTGTTAAATCCTATTAATTTTGTCTGTGCTCCTGGTGTCTCATTAATCTGATGTTGAGTATTTACAAATGACCTGGTTATGTTTTCAATTTTGTTTTTAAAGAATACTAGAAAATTATTTGCTAATTCCTAGTGACTGTATCCATCAGGTAGCACTCTTTCCGCTTAACAGATTAGATTGTGTAATTGTGTTGCTTCATTTACTTCCATGTTATCTGTTAATACATTTTCCATCTCAACAAAATGCTTCTTGCAGCCCCCTTTATTACCCATTTGCGGGGGCTGCCAACGCAAGAGCCCACGGTCTTGCCATTGGAGCAAATCGTTCCAAAACGAACGAACGGAGCCCCCTTTTAAGATTTTTTCAATACTTTATTTCTTTTATGCTAATATTTTATCTAGTGTATTTTACTACCGTGCACTGCTCCAACTTTATTACATAAGATCCTCTTAGTTGCTCTGTTATCGTCTCTTGCGTTATTATTTTCTGCACAGATTATTTCAGGTTCTGTAGCAAGATATTTTTTTTTTTTTTTTTGGGGGGGAGGGGTGGACATTTACTGCACCGAAGGTCACGCAGTCGTTTAAACCACTCTTTCTACTCTAATATCAATCCGTCTTGTATTTTCTCAAACCTATCTATTCATTTATTGCTAACATAATTCCAGGGTTAACTGGTTGTACTTTTATCTTGTGTGATTATTGGACCATTTTAAACTAAACTTTATGTATTTTGGATAATTACTCCTTCAGTAATTACTATTCCTACAAAGTTCTCTTTTTTTACAATGGTAATGCGTTCGCCTTGCAACCACATGACGGCAGATCGATACCAGCCTGGGCCCGGTTCATTGATGAGGCTGCTGTTGTGGTTGGGTCGGGCTTGCCCGCCTGCAGTTCTGGTACGCTTTTCTTCAGATGATATTGGAACTAAAGCCAGACACATTTTAACCTTGATATCATATTTCTGTAGTCATACCAGATATCTAAATTTTTAACATAAAATTTTAAGTACTATAGTTCTTCACTCTTAACAAGATTCCTATTTTGCTAATTATACTGAGAGTAATAACTTATTTCCCACATTTTCTTGTTTGAATGCACTTAGTTGCTGTTACTGATTTCATGGATTTATTACATCAGTGCTTCTTTATACACTTTTAGTTTTCTATATTTTGCATGTGCAATCTTTAAAGCAAACTTAAGTTAATATCTTTTGCTTTGCGAATTCAACTTATCACTTCTTTTTCTGTTCTCAATTTGAAGCAATTAGGAACGATATCATCGACTACGTAAACTGATAGCTGGCCTCTAAGGCAACAACGTGTCAAATGATTGTAAATAGCTTGAAGGATTTGCTTCGTATTTTATTGATTTTACACCATTATTTGAAAATGACTCAATATATACGTGTTCTAACATACCGGTAATATATCAATCCCGGACAGTAATTTTAGTAAATAAAAACGAAAATAACAACCGATTTTAGCAATAATGACAAGAGAAAGGTGTAATTTTGTGTTAATAGCGCCAAAACAAATACCTTGTATTATATGAGAGGGAGAAAATATGCGGATATGATTGTTGGTGTGTAGGCTACTTGCTTTGGTTTTTGCTTTGTGTTAATTTTTTTGGCTGTTGGCATTTTATTTATTGTGTGTGTTGAGATGAACATGCTTTGTCACGTAAGCCAGCTTGACATTTTGATTTCTTTTTAAACTTCCTTGACAAGTTTTTACGAATGGTTACCATTAAGGAGGAAACGGGTCCTTGTCATGCATCATTGGGGCCTGATATCATCATCACCATTATCGTCATTAAAGCTGTTGTTTTGGAAGCTACCTTTTAACATTCATATAGAAATATGTTGAATTAGTTTATATTTTACGTTGCAAATTTACTGAATTGCGTTACTAATTTCCAGTGTACACACACACACACACACACACACACACACACACACACACATATATATATATATATATATATATATATATATATATATATATATATATATATATATATATATATGTGTGTGTGTGTGTGTGTGTGTGTGTGTGTTTGTGCGTGTGCGTGTGCGTGTGCGTGTGTGTGTGTTTACAGGGAATAACATTGGGCTAAGTTTTGTTACTCCACTGTTTCCCTTGACTACTTCTTGACTGGATAATTCGAGGTCAAAATATCAAGTTTAATGCACTGACAAAAACGTGAACAACTTGAGCCTCATACGTTGGTTAAAAACGTAAATTGTACGTATTCTTTCTATAAAAACAGAAGTATGGGGTTGTTTATAAACGTAGAGGTAACACACATACACTATATATATATATATATATATATATATATATATATATATATATATATATATATATATATATATATATATATATATATATATATATATATATATATATATATATATATATATATATATATATATATATATATATATATATATATATATATATATATATATATATATTGTGTGTGTGTGTGCATGTCTGTATTTCTCATTTTTCACCTTTCGAGATTAGGTTGTAAAGTGATGACATCCTCAACTTAGGCTCGAACCCACCGCAGTTGCCCATCATCCATGTTAACATATCGCTTCCTAGCATAATATAGGCTCATTGGTGTTCGATGGAATATGCGTAAAGGCATCGGAGCTTTTCGGGGAATGAAGTCCAGGAACATTTTCTAGTGAGACCAACGTTCCAATGACCGAACACCATTGTGTGTGTTTGAATTTTAATGTTGGTGTCCTGATCAGTAGCATTACGTAACGCTAGTCAGGACGGTACTTGGATGGATGATCGTAAAAAAGAAAAAAAAAAAAAAAAAAAGGGCCAGATTGTCTTATCATGACACTTGTACATTCACTGGATAGGGCTTGGGTTAGCGAGATCTCCCCCAGTGTGGTGCACAGGCTCCTCTGAAATGTAATTAATGCGCTTCATTATGTAGATTTGCGTGTAATTACAGAGTATTGTTGAAAGTCTCACACCTTGTATTTCAGATGTGTTTCTAGAATTACGGGGTGTGACTGTTATTCAAGGAGCCTATCACAGGTAGAATACCCCACGCCAGTCTTAAAACGTGTTTCAGAGATTCTAAAACCTAAACTATTGATGACAGCGATGATAACCTTATGTAAAGGTGGGGAAAATATGATATACGTGACAGACAGTATGTGCCAGCCTGCCTTTTTAGTTAGAGATATGGTCATATTCGAAAGGAATGCAAGTTCAAAATTGGTAGCAGACTGTTTGAACATTTTGCTGGTAACCATGTAAAGAGAGAAGGTGCTTTCGTCAAATAGATATTCTGTGTGAGATGGACTGAAAACATGACAATAGTGATTTCAGGGCAAGTTAGAGATGGTGCAAAGTTTTGGATGCAGAAATTTAGAGAGTAGCATCAAATAGTTTTCATTTATATGAATGCTGTGTATATATATATATATATATATATATATATATATATATATATATATATATATATATATATATATATATATATATATATATATATACAGGGTGTCCAAAAAATGTATATACATTTCAAATAATTGTGAATATGTTGTTTATTATAATTCTATTAATTCAAAAATGTAAAAATATTTACAAGCATCATTTTATTGTTTGTTTTTTTTTCACTGCCTGTTCTCAAGCTGACGTCATTGATCCACACTACGACACTGCTGACAACGTGACAACGTGAAGCAATGGAATCGCACACACCATGAAACAATTCCCTTGGTATTTGGGCGCATTCATGTTCAATGGCTTCTCTCAGTTCAGCGACTGTTGCAGGTTTCATAGCGTAGACCTTGTCATTTAGGTATCCCCATAAGAAAAAACCTAGTGGTGAGGTCTGGTGAACGGGGGAGGATATTCAACGAAACCCCTTCGTCCAATCCACCTGTTTGGTAAGATCTCATCAAGGAAGGATTTAACATCGGGATGGTAATGTGGATGTACCCCATCTTGCTGAAAATAAAACTCTTCATCTTCATAGTCTTCTCTAATGCTTAGCATGACGGACTGTTGCAGCAAGTTCAAGTAGATGGGACCATTTACAGTAGAATAAAACAAGAACTGTCCAATTAATTCTCTTGATGATAAACCACACCGCGTTGTAATTCCTGGTAAATTGACATGACAGTCGACAATAAAGTGGATTCTCAGGTCCCCAATAGGTACAGTTGTGGCAGTCAATGGAACCTTTTAATTTGAATGTGGCCTCGTCACTCCACACAATCTTTGTTGAAAAATCTGTATTTTCTACACATTGTTCTAATTAACTCTCGCAATGCTGTACTCTTCGGTCTAGACCTTCATCATTAAGAGCATGAGCTACTCTTGGGATATAAGTTTTCCAATGACAAAGTTGCATAATGCAATGGACAGATGGTTTTGAAATTCCAGCCTCACGACAAGCCTGTCGTGCAGACTTTCTCGGACTTCGCTGAAAAGTTTTCAGTACTCTTTCTTCCTGTGTAGGGCTCGTTGATGATCGTGGTCTTCCAGAATGTTTTTTGTGAATGTTCTGAACAGTTCCATCAGCTTCAATCTTGTCTCCAATTCGAGTGATGGTAACTCGCGTGGAAGTTCTTTTTTTAATTCTTTCCTAAATTGTGTTTGCACTTCAACTGCATTTTCACACTTCCAGCAGGATTTTAGAATAAATTTTCTTTATTTGATGGTTAGTCTGGCTGTCATCATTAAGTTCAGGGATTGAATCTGCAAAATAAACACAAACTCTTTAATTATTGGCTATTTACAAATACTTAAAACATAGCCAAAATGCATTGAAAAAACAATAAAATGATACTTGTAAATATTTTCGCATTTTTTAAATAAAATTATAAGAAACTCCAAGTTTACAATTATTTAAAATGTGTATACATTTTTGGGACACCCTATATACATACATACATACATACATACATACATACATATATATATATATATATATATATATATATATATATATATATATATATATATATATATATATATATATATATGTGTGTGTGTGTGTGTGTGTGTGTGTGTGTGTGTGTGTGTATGAATTGGGCCAATGGTCAGTGGGAAGTCGAACATCGTAAATAAGAGTTTATAAAGGAAAATATGAGCCTCCCATGGAGGTGTATAAAGCGGGTAATGTTTTGCAAGGTCTTGCTGCTTGGGGAGGGGCGGATGCTTGCCATCAACAATTCAGCAGTTTAAGAGAGAGTTGTTTTGTCTGTAATCACCTCCTATCAGGAGAAATTGCTCATTTCATACATATAAACATACACACAGAGAAAGAAGGGGCTGCCTGAGGCGTTAATTTGTTATATCCAAGAATGATGTCATGACAACTTTCGCTTGTCTTGTTACGCAGTTATAAGAAGTTTTCTGCACTTCAGTCAGTAACTGATGAGGGATATTGCAAAACTTTCGAAACATCCTCAGGGGTAAACAAGATTAAGAAAAAGAAAATCTTGTCGTTAGTCAGTAAGATGGGTTTCGAAAGGCCATATATTTGCGGTTGGATGAGACTTTTATTTGCCAAAAGAGATGACAATTACGATCTTACCTTCCTGCAACACACGTAAAGGTTCCCTTTTTTATTACAAAAAAAAGGTCTTAGAAGGGAAAAAACGGGGTTGCATATAATGTACCATGTCTACACTTTCTAGGAACGGTTTCATATTAAAACACACTGCCGTATTTCATCATCATATAAATTTTTTTTTATTTTTTTTTTCTCCTTTGGTGCCGTGCAGTCACTTTAAAAAGCATTTCTTATTTTTAAAAAATTAAGAGACTTATAGATAACATGAGTACTTTAAAGTACTTTTGTAGCTTGCCCTCAAACTGCATGAAAATAAAATGAATATAGACTTATTCTATTTTATTATAACGTTGCTTCTATTTCGCCCAAGTTCCACAGGGTACCGTTCTACGCCATTTTGCTCTATTATCAGTGGCATTGATTGTTGGTTTAAGAAAGTTATTATAGTATACATATCATGCTACTCATGTTGCGACTGTTTGCTATCCAAATAAGAAGTTAAGTTGCTGCCTTCCTAACAGATCTAGAATGCATCATTAGATGGTGGTGGAGGCTGAGCCTTACAACATTTAAACTTTATCGTTCAAACAGTCATGAACTATGGCCTCCTCCTTCTGCATTTGTTTTACCCAAGAATGTCTGTCCTAGGTACATTTGAATACAGTAATCATTAATATTTGGAGTTTTCTAGTAATCTGAACTTTCGCAAATCTCTTTGAAAATATCTCATACAAGTATAATAACAGAAAAATAGACTTCTGGAACTGGCTGCATTAGAATACCTATATTAGTACCCTTTCTGGATTTATCACTCATATTTGGATCTTACTGCTTTAAATGGTCTTTTAAATTTGTTCCAAGGTGATTAGAATTCAAACCACCAGTAGAAGATTTCTTGTTTCAACATATTTGATAAGTTTTTCTTCGACAGGGAATTGACATTATTGCCTTTAATTGTTGCACGCCAAGAACTAGTTATTGATGCTTGTAATACATATTTTTGGCATCAGTTCCTTTCACTATAGTTTGGATTCAGTTTTTGCATCGGAGCTAATATCACATTGCACTTTGACTGTCAAATGTACTTTATCCATCCAAACTGAAAGAGCTGCACTCCACAGCAAGGATCTTCTAACATGCACTGGAAAATTAGAGGATCGCCCATTGAAAGCCTCAATGCTGATACTGAAAACATTCCTTTGAAACAAAGAATCTCGTAATGGGGGTAGCGCTACCAGTGCACCTCACGTGGTGCACTGTAGGCATTAATAAAGGATCTTTGCAACGTTCCTTCGGCCCCGAATTGCTGCGACTGCTTAGCCTTGTACTTCACCTCCGTTTCGGATTCCTTTCTGCCATCTTGCTGTCAAACCTGTTTTAACTCATTTTTCTCAGCAACTGCAGGGCAGGGTCTTACTCGAGTTTCACCTTACCGCTGAATGGTCTCCCGGTCTCAGTACAGGGCCATACAGCCCAATTATATAAATTCAAACAAATCACATAGGAAAGGAATTTTGATTGTATAACTTCTCTGAGAATCCAACCTTCAAGTATCTATTTGGGAGGAAAATCCCATGAAGCGGATAACCAGACCATACGACAATGGTTTGTCCTTGGAACAGATCGCTGCTTTAAAATATTTTATGAAGAAATCATTCGGAAAATTTATGTAAAACTCAAAAAATATGATCATGAAGCGAAGTCGGGGCACAAGAAATCTCAACCAGGAAATGCATTTTTGCATGGTGTATTCAAGGACAGTATTGCATATATTTCGCCAAACAGCGTAACATTTGTGAATTTTCACTCGCATGAATTAAATGACACTAAATGTGAATATTCAATGCAAAACGGCAGCTTTATTGAAAGCTTTAGGCCATGCTGTTAATTTAAGGATACGGAATTAATCACTTACCAAGATTTTTTTTTTTTTTTTTTTTTTTTTTTTTTTTTTTTTTTTTTTTTTTTTTTTTTTTGATAACGGGATTAGGCTAACACTGTATTTTTGTCGCCTCGCCTTGCCATTAGTGTTAGGTACAAGTTAGTGTTGGGGTTTTTAAATATAAAAAAGCAGACAAGGATGCACGAACTGATGCGTTTCCTAAAATTTCATAAAATCAATGATCCCATTGTGACTTGAAGCAAGAATGTAGTAGGGAAGATGGCTTTCCTCTTTTCTGGTTCGTAATAAAGAATTGTGGTTATACAGAGAAGTTATCGGGCTTTGTCGTCGTATAGTTTTTGTCATCTTAATGCCAGTTAGATAAGGAGCCAAATGCAGCGTTAACAAGACTTAGTCGCCTATCAATTCTAGAGGGAGAGGAAGGTTGGCTTCGAGTATGTGTGCGATAGGTTGTCAACAGTGAGCCCCAGTTGGACGCATTTCTGTAGATAATCTAATGTAACGGTAGTGGTATACTTTTAGGGTATTTTATTTAGAAAATATTTTAGTAGAGAGTGAACTTGCTAATTTATTTTATTCTTTTGAGGACGGTCTATTTTTTTAAAACGTAGGATCTTCAATTTCCATCTCGTTTATACATAAATGGTGTCATAAATTTCGTCGACTTTATCATTAATATTTTATCTTTTTTTTCACACCATCCATGTCTTTTCTCCAGTGCTTAGGCCTTATTCCAAAATACTTTTCATCCATTCACCCGTTTATTCATTCAACCATGTCGGGCTGTTACAATACTTACATAGAGCAATACATTCGTTGACTGGTTTTCTGATATATTTCGAAGTTGATATAAGTATTATATCTGTTTTGAGATTTACATCACTTTGTTTTTCTTGTTCAATATGTAAGCATTCTATTATGAGAAAGCTTGGTTTTCAAGCTGACAAGCTGATGACCTTTCATGTCTGTTTGATTATAAAAGTAATAATGAAAATAAGAATTATAATTTTTCCTAGAATATAAATATGTACGGAACTCGGTCAATTTTTCATGCATTGCATAATGTATGTACATCAATGTTACACTATTATTGTATTTTCACTTGAGATTTAAGAGTTTCGGGATTTTGTGTAACATCTATTTTGAAGTAATCTGATTTGACACTTTTACGTAGTCCACCGTGTCTTCGTTTCGTATTTTCCATTTATACTAAAGAAATGTTTTAATTTGTCCAAGATTCTCTCTTTTAGGCACAATTTAAGCCTGGCGTACAGCCCATTTAAAGTGCAAATAATAGCAAGGAGTTTCTGAAGTTATTTAAAGTAGGTATTCTGATTAGATTTCCAAAGGAACCCGAAATTTCCTGAGAAAATTTTGAAATGAAGAGTGAATTAAAATATGGTATTTCTATTCCCCATCTAAAGGACTCTTTATACAGTTCTCGCGCGGGGAAGAAATCAAGTCAAAATGTGCTAATTCGACCAACTAATGACCACACGAAGTTTTAAAATCTTTTATAGTTAAGTAACAGCGAAGGTGAAGGGAAGGATCCATTGTTTTGTAAGAGCGCCTTCCGGCAGTCCCTTGGGCGTATACCTTTGCAGTGCAGGTAATTGCTGGAACTCAATGGATTACGTAAGATTTTATGGTTTTATTTTTTGTTTCCTTCAGAAGTGGAGCATTAGGCGTGTCAATTTGCCTTATCTCATTTACGGCTCGATGGATAAACATGCTTAGAAATCTCCTTAATTAAGTCTTTGCTAAGCGTACTGTAGCTCTGCCTCTTCGTCTTTCATGGTGAATTTGTTGATTTTGTAAAGGGATTTACCCCAGACCCTTTATTTGGCCTCACAGTATCCTTGAATTGTATATTTTCAAGCATTCACTGTAAACAATAATGGTTTACACATATACAAAATACGCGCGATCGCGCACACACACACGCGCGCGCACACACACACATATGTATATATATATACATATATATATATATATATATATATATAGAGAGAGAGAGAGAGAGAGAGAGAGAGAGAGAGAGAGAGAGAGAGAGAGAGAGAGAGAGAGAGAGAGAGAGAGAGAGAGAGAGAGAGAGCCCTTTTTTATCTATTTTTTTTTCAAAGTGACCTGCAAATGTCTCTTTCTGTTTTCCCGTAAAATGACATGACCTGTGAATATTTTCCCAAACCTCAGAGTTGCATGCTTTATATAGTCAGAAGTTCCATCTACGATAAATTAACTTGCCTTGCACATATTCCTTTTTTCTGTTTAGGAAAGTTCATTAGTTCTAACATTTCTGGTAGGATAAATCTTGCGTCTAGTCTTTATTATAGTATCATAATCGTGACTGCACACTAAGTGGGGAGTCTTATTGTTGTTGATCCCTTCATTTTTATCATTTTATCCTTGTTAGAAATGAATAGCTTCGTGAAAAGCAGAGATAGCCTGAAATTTACAAAATAAATAACTGTTCTCAACTCCAAATACAATTTGTGTCGATATAGCTGTCACAACTTGAGTGGTGGTGTATTTCGTATATGGGCGATTCATCTATTTAGCCTTATAATTATCATAAATATTTCAATGGTTAAGAATTGTAGCTTAACCAAAAACAACCCGAAGGACCTGAGTAAGCTGAAGAGGTATCAGAATTTCTTTAGATTTATGTTTTCTATTTTGGTAATTTTACTGTTCTTGCTAGTAAGTAGGGATACGTCTTAATTTTAAGCATTATTTATGGAAAACCAGACGTTTTTGTCTTAGTTTTTGGGCCTAATTCGGAACTATTATTAAATTTAGATATTATTAAGTGTACACAGATTAGACACACACAGAATTATGATCACTATACCTATTTAAATTGGTGGGTAAACTTTTTTGTAACAAATAATCCTGAATTAAATCAAATATAAGGAAGTGATGGATGAAGACGAAGTTCAATCATCCAGCGTAGCGTATTATTAAAATTCTCAGCTCAAACAGTTTCTAAGAATATCATGAATACTTTTACATAATCTAAAAGTTCAGTGAAAGTAAAATCGCTGACATTTCTGAATTGAAGATACGCATGTGATTATTCATTAAAAAATCAGATAAATTGAGTCGTTGTGTTATAATCGCCTCTTCAAGGTAGTTATCTGAAAATGGGGAATTGCAGCAACATAAAGAAATAACAGCTCTTGCGTGTTGTCATGAAACGTAGGTGAAGGTTGCAATACACCTTTATTCTCTCTCTCTCTCTCTCTCTCTCTCTCTCTCTCTCTCTCTCTCTCTCTCTCTCTCTCTCTCTCTCTCTCTCTGAAATATGATCATGATAAATGATAATGACCAAGGTTCAGAAACCTTTTTCCCAAACTATTGTGCCCATCTTGTCTGAAAACTTTCCATTTGAAATGACGACCAAATCCATTTCCAACACACCACATAAATTCTCGTATTGTTTCTAATAAGACCATTCCACGTATATTAGTGCATTACAATGAACGCAATTTAGCATGTCAAAGGCGAGAAGACCGAATTCTGCGAGATCCTACTATTAATCCTTCTCATTTTATGCCAGAGGATACTTGCAAGACATTGCAGTCAAGGTAAAATTTAAATACAATTGTGTATTATTACACAACCACTCGATTTATGATGAATTATTACATAAGTATCTTCAATGCAGTTGTATATATTGAGAAATTTTTGTGGCTACTCTCCCTGATTTTCTTTTATTGACAGATGAAGTGTTTATGAATTGATAACTTTATTTCATTATAGTGAATGACCACTTGGGTTACAATGCTGATTCTGAATTCCATTTTTCGTTCCCATTTTTGCTTTGCACATTTTATGTTGAATGTTGCGATGACGTCACGCTGACATATGGTGTTAGTGTTCGTACAAAACCGCCCCAGTAAATAGAAAAATAACTGTCTTAGCGATGGGTAAGCTACATATGTAAAAAGGTATGACAATCCTAAAATTACTAACTACCGTAGGTTGCTAGCCCTTGAGTTTACATATCGTTAGACCGTGATTTAAAAGTGAATAGCCTATTGGAAACGTCCCTGTCTGGCGAACTGCTGGACGGGGTTCGAAACCCACTCAAGCTTGATAGTTCCTTGTAGTGTCTGGAACCTCACCATCCTTGGGAGCCTATAGGTCTAACTGTCGAGTCGTTGGCAGTCATTGCCTGGCCCTCCCTGGTCCTAGTTTAATGGAGAGGAACTTGAGCACTGTTTATATGTAAATGTGGTCAGTCTCCAGGACATTGTCACTGTCCCTTGCCTCTGCCATTCATAATCGACCTTTAAAAACCGACCCGCCATATTTCACTTAATTTTGTTACAAATTGTAATTATACTAAGAAGAACACTTCAATGATAAGTAGAAGAAAAAATACTTAATTGGGAAATTAAAGATCAAGTTGATTATATTATTCTGGTTTGGGATCAATATAAAGATGTTACCTAAATACTTAAGTATTCTTGACCGTTGAGGTCATAAATGATCAACTACTTTTCTTCTACATGTCCATCAGATTAATTGATTTTAAGCAAAATATATTTTGAATTTGTGTATAGGTGAACCTTAATACTACTGCCCTAAAGAGAAGGGAAGTCATATTACCTAATAATAAATGTGCAACTTTATTTTATAACCCTAATCACCTCAAAAGAAAATTACCTTAGTTGTTTGGTAGTATTTAAGAAGATCGCCGTTCCCGTTTAAAACTCCTTATAACATTTCATAATGACTCTTACTTCTTAGTAATTATCATAATTACCTAATTGTTTGTAACAAAAAAATTAAAAAAAAGCTGCTACTTGAAATCTTCCAGGAAATATTTTGGGATAGGTTTTTGGTGTAATTTTTCCAAGGGTCGTTAATTGCAGAAAAAAAACCACTGTACAGTTTTTTTTTCTCACGGGAAGCCTAGAGGCAGTGAAACAAGCAATTTTTAACCAAAGGTGGTTAAAAGCCCACAAATTCAGCTATTGCGTATATCAGTTGGTCCCGTAATTTTCGTTATTTCTTTGTAGTTACCACGTTTATAGTGTAATGATTCTGCAATATTCGTGGTTGAATCATTTTTCTAAGATGATAAATTCCTCAGATAAATTTTGCTGATGTTTCCCAACTGTAATTATGGAAGACTCCATTCAGAAGAACGTCATCATTCTTTGATCCCTTTGGCTACGTTAAATGTACCGAATGAATTTATTGCTAGCTTTGAGGTAAGATAGTGTGCCATACAGATGGAGCCACTTTGGTTGCGGTTATTTCCTATTTGCTACGACGAAATTCAGCAGCTGCCTGTCGTAACAGAGATAGAAATGCTATTTGAAAGTTGGAAAGGGCAAGTACTCTGATACAATAGACGTTCTCCCTAGACTTTCTCCTAAATATTCACTGCGCGTTGATAACTCAATGTTCCATTTTTCCCTTCTGGGCATGCATGATTAGTCACTAGGTGCTAACCCTCTTTTTAATAGTAAAGATATCCTTTCTTTGATAGTAAAGATACCACAAGCGTATAAATTTTTAGTAATATTATTGGAATATGATCCTGCCATTTCGTTAATGCAGTATCCTCTGATTGTTATATCATTGAAAATCTAGACAAACACGTTATCAGTACAGTAGTAGTTATGAGAGAGTTGTCAAAAAATTTTTGATAAATAATTTTTAAAAAGTTGTTTCTGGATTTTTTAACTTATTTTATTGTGCTGTTTTTCACAAACAGAATAAATGTTCTTCTGTGGGACTAGGAACAAATAATCGGGAATGGATCTCTAGGAGGAACACCTCGTATTTTGTGACCCCAGTCCCATTGCCTGACCACTTCTCTTTAGACTTTGGTACCACCCAAAGTTAAAAGAGAAGTCGCCCTCCAAGCGGACTATGGATGTAGAACCTTTGGCTCTCTTGGTTAGGGAACGGTTTATTCTTTTTTCCCAGCAAGCTTTGAAACAATCTTCTTTTTTTTCACTCTTGTCGCCCACCTCCTCATCCTTCGTGGATTTGTTTCCATTTGCTCCAGTATGAAAGGCTTTTTATGACCATGTGTGGCCGTGTACGCTAGGACACTGCACAAACATGATTTAAGCATATGTAGTATATTCGTGAAATAATGTAGCTAAATCTTTCACGTGGTTGAAGTATATCCAATCCAAAATTGTGGGAAATCTATTCTTTGTATATTTTCTTTAGAGTTTATATAAACGGGAACAGATGACATTTTTTCGTTTATAAAATTGGTTGGAAGCGGAACCTTGTGCCTTACTGACCTAATTAGTATCACAGCGTTGATTTTGAATTGTAGCAGGCGAGCTATGTGCATGTCTAGTATGACTCTTGCGCTGGTTAATCTCTTCCCTTTAAATGGAATAAATCTATATGCCAAATTCGCGAATTTAGTTTCTCTGCATAATCAGAATCTTTTATTTATTTTCACAAGTTAACAACCTTTCATGTAAGATTTAATGGGATTATAGAAAATGGCTTAAATTCCCGATTACGATTTTCACTTCACTAAATACGCAACTTCACGCTTAGCCCTTCTAGTTTCTGATAGAGTACCTATATAAACACCAGATATTGTCTTTTGACATTCTAGAGTGAAATGACGCGCTAAATTCTCTCTAACGGCAACCGATGTCTTTTTGGCACCTAATCTTGCGTTAATATGTAACACTTAAGTTCCTTGAATTATTATTATTTATCATTATTATCATTATTAGCTAAGTTACAATCCTAGTTGGAAAAGCAGGATGCTATAAGTCTTAGGACTTCAACAAGGAAAAAATGCCAAGCGAAGAAAGGCACTAATGAAATAAACTAAAAGAGAAGTAATGAATAATTAGTATAAAATATTTTAGGAAAAGTGACAAATTTAAGATAGATCTGGCATATGCAAAATATGAAGAAAGACTGACGTCAGCATATTCAACATGAAAACATTCACTATAAGTTTGAACTTCTGAAGTTCAAATCAAATCAACATTTCTCCCAATAATTTGAATACAGTTAAAGGCAATCGGATATTTCTAATGAATGGCAACCGGAAAATATGCAAGATTAATACTCCTAAAAAGTTCAGGTGGAAGGGAGTTGATTATAAAAATAAACCAAATGAAATGAGGAATTACATCTTGAATATAGCACTGGACTTGCTACATCTACAAAAAAAAAGATAAAGCCGAGAAGAAAGTATCCAAAATTTTACATAAAGATTTATACTGCGTTATAAATCTTTCGGACAAAGAAAATGCCATGATTATTATCATTAATTCGTTCAGTTCAAGCTGTCATGATTTCAAATGCTTCAGGTAGCGTAAAAAAAAAAAAATGTGGTTTCATCTTGTAGACCTGTAATTAGGTTATTATACCCGATTGTGAATAGACTGACAATTACAGAAGTCAGTCAATTGCGATGAAGCTATTTTATGCACAGTAATGAAAGTATTAATTCTGTTTCACGTGAAAGATTTCAAGTTTAGTTTAAGTCTGAATCTTGAATTGTATCTGGTATTTGTTGAAATCACGGGAAAAGAGAATCCTTAGTCAATTGTTCAAATGAAGGGTTTAACTAATTAGTAAAGAAACATTATTTATATCAATTATTTTCAAATGGAAAAAGGACGGAATTTAGCCAGAATGTCATAATTATCTGGCAAACTGGGAAATGCTGTGCCATGTGAAACATTAGTTTGGTTAAAAGTATAGGTAAATGCAATTTCTCCTTAAAGTTTTTATTTTAAATAGTGAGTGATTAAGCATGTGTTTGTATTTTGATAACAGTTATGAAGGAAATAGCTGAGAAATCCTCTATGGTGAATGTTGAGGCCTACAGAATTTTCCCTTGCCAATTACACATAATCAGTACTATTCTTTAGGTATCTTTGTTTATACAATTTTCCTCTTTATAATTGATTTTTTCCTGCTACCTTTCCCGGAAACGCATCGCTGTGGCATAGAAATAATTCACTTTCTTTATCTTTCTGTAATAAACCTAACACCAGTAATCCAGTTTTCTATGAGTACTGATGTCGACATTACATTAGATTTGAAGGGAATTGGAGATATTTTAGGGACCAAACCTCACAGTCAATATTGTGTACCGCACGTGTTTCATGCACGCTCGTACACAGTAACGTTATTGCTTGTATTTTTTTTCTTATATGTTGCTCTCCTCCACACTGATAATAGAAACCTGTTTAAGCTTGCTATCTCATGTTTTATACTGTTTGAAATTGGTCATTCTTGCACATATCTATCTACAAATAAACTCGTTGTCTTGTTGAATAAACTTCACTTGCATTCATCTCGCCTCTCTGTTAACACCTAACAACCTCTTCTCGCAATAGATACTCGCCTAACCTGACCCATCTCTCTGCCCTTACTCACTGGTGTGGGTTTCACCCTCTGTGTGACCTCCTCAACCTTTGCAGCATGCAGTTGGGCTTCATTATTAAAGGAAGGTTATTTTTTTTTCTTTTGCGTGACAAAGGGTATCGTGTTAATCAAGTTTTAAATTCAGATGGATTTCCCTCATAATCCCTAGAATGATTCTGAATGAACAACCTGTGTGTTTACTTACGTAGCTGGTCTCTTTCTCATTCTCTAATATCTAAACTGTTTATTTTCAAGGTAAAACACACACAGACACACACACACACACACACACACACACATATATATATATATATATATATATATATATATATATATATATATATATATATATATATATATATATATATACATAGATAGATAGATAGATAGATAGATATATACACTATAATATATATTTATATATATACATATATATATATATATATATATATATATATATATATATATATATATCATCAGCCGTTGCTATTCCACTCCAGGATAAAGGCCTTAGTCATGTCCTTCCACTTCCGTTTGTTTATGGTCTTTTAATACCAGTATGTACCAACAAATTTTCTCAGCTCGTCAATCCATCGCCTTCTCTTCCTCCCCCTGCTTAGTTTCCAACATCTAGGGACTCATTTTGTGGTTCTGTTTGTCCATCTGTTATCTTTTACTCATTATATGCCCTGACTATGTCCATTTCTTTTCCTTTCATGTTGTTAGAGTCTCCTTTAGTTAGCTCTCGTATCCATGTTGCTATCTTTCTGTCTCCTAGTGTTATTCCCATCGTTATTCTTCCCACAGCTCTTTGAGTTGTAACTATCTTACGTTTCAAGAGTTTAGTAAGGCTCCAATTTTCTGATGAATAAAGTAATATTGGTAGGACCATCTCTTTATTACTTTTTTTTTTTAGAGAAAATGTTATTTTAATTTTCATAATCTCATTTTGTTTACCAAAAGTTCTCCCTCCCTTGCTTATCCTTCTTTTAATTTCGTTCTCATGTGCTGCGGAAACACTTACTATCTGTTCTAAATACGTATATTCATTACCAATCTCTGGACGTTCGTTCCTATTTAGTGGTCTCAGCTTTTTTATTGAATATTATCTTAATTTTCCTCTTATTCATTTTCAGTCCTACATTTCTGCTTTCTCTATTGAAATCTTTTATCACCTTTTGTAATGCCTCCCATGATTCACTAAACATAACTGTGTCATCTGCAAATCGTAAGTAGTTGAGGTATTCTCCATTAATGTTAATTCTTGTATTTTTCCAATTAATTTTCTGTTTTTAATTTCTTCTAGGCATGCTGTGAATAATTTAGGAGAGATAGGGTCTCCTTGTTTAACTTCTATCTCAGTCGGAATTTTCTCTATTTTTATGTAGTTTTAGGATTGCTGTACATCCTGTATATACATCTTCATGGGTTTTAGCATAAGATTCATCTATTCCTTGTCTTTAAAAGTCTTTCAAAAGGTCTGAAGTTACACAGAAACTAAAGGTTTCTCATAGTCTATAGTCATACTGAACTCGGCTGATTTTTCTTTTAGCTGGTTAACAACATTGATGTGGTCAGTTGTTGAATATCCGCTTTTAAAGCCTGCCTGGCTCTCGCTTGATTAAGATCTAGTTGTCTTTCTATTCGGCCTAATATGATCTTTGTAAATATTCCACATACGGTATTACTGATAGTGAACTTACTTGGCGGTAATTGTTCAGTTTTTTTTTTCTCCCTTTTTGTGAACTATAATAATGACAAAGTTTTTCCAATCTGTAGGTACAGAGCATTCTTGCAGACATTATTTGTAAAGTTCAGCGAGTTTTACTACCATAAAATCGCTTCCATCTATTATTAAATCAATTGTGAGGCCATCTTCTGCTGCTTTGCCTCTTTTTATGCCTTTTAATACTTTTTTTTTTTTACTTCTCCTACTGTTACGTTTGTTACCGGCTTAGGCGTTTCATTATTTCTATTGGCAAAGTTATTTCTTATATTACTATTGTATAGCATTTTATAGAAATTTCTGCAATTTTTATCACTCCATCTCTTTTGCTCATATTTCCATTTTCATCCTTAAAGCAAATATCTGTTCCAAATCTCTTTTCATGAATTTGATGCTTCTTCTTTTCTTTAGTGTTTCCTCAATTTTGGTCATATTATTCACTCCACTGTCTCCCGCCCCATGTGGTTCTTAGCCGCTTCTACAAGACTCCTCCACTCTCCCCTATCCTGTGCGAGAGCAGCGATATCATTCCAGCGGGCAGGTGCTCCAGGTCTCAGGGGCTCCACATCTCTTTTGATATTATCTTCCCATCTCATACGTGGTCTCTCCACGGGTCATCGTCTTCGCTCTGGTCTACCAAGCATCACTCCCCTGGCAATCCTGCTGTCCTGAGTCCTCCATTTGGCTACATTTCCTGACCCCCGCATCCTTTGTGCTCTTATGATGTCGGTTATTATTATTATTATTATTATTATTATTATTATTATTATTATTATTATTATTATTATTTGCTAAGCTACAACCCTAGTTGGAAAAGCAGGATGCTATAAGCCCAGGGGTTCAAACAGGGAAAATAGCTCAGTGAGGAAAGGAAACAAAGAAAAAATATTTTATGGAGAACAAGATTAGAATAAATATCTCCTATATAAACTATAAAAACTTTAACAAAACAAGAGGAAGAGAAAAAAGATGGAATAGTGTGCTCGATTGTACCCTCAAGCAAGAGAACTCCAACCCGAGACAGTGGAAGACCATGGTACAGAGGCAATGGCACTACCCAAGATAAGAGAACAATGGTTTGATTTTGGAATGTCCTTCTTCTGAAGAGTTGCTTACCATAGCTAAGGAGTCTCTTCTACCCTTGCAAAGAGGAAAGAGGCCACTGAACAATTACAGTGCAGCAAGAACAATTGTTTGGTACTCTCAGTGTTGTCAGGTGTATGAGGACAGAGGAGAATATGAAAATAATAGGCCAGACTATTCGGTGTGTGTGTGTGTGTGTGTGTGTGTGTGTGTGTGTGTGTAGGCAAGTGGGAAAATGAACCGTAACCAGAGAGAAGGATCCAAAAGACCAGTCAAAAGACCCCATAACTCTCTAGCGGTAGTATCTCAACAGGTGGCTGGTGCCCTGGCTAACCTACTACCTAAGAGCCGTTATGACAACTGTCTTAGTTCATGGTTGTGTCTCCTTCGCCAAATCTCCTCATTTTTTTCATATACTGGTCCCCATATTCTCCTCAACACTCCATTCTCAAATACTAAAAGTCTTCTCTCCAATTTTGATCTTGTTCAGGAACTTTTCCACCTTTCTCTGTTGCTAATCTTAATACACAGTTTGTTAAATTACTGTCCATTTCTTTTTAACTTGCTTCCATTATGTTTATATATATATATATATATATATATATATATATATATATATATATATATATATATATATATATATATATATATATGTATATACATATATATATATATGTATATATATATATATATATATATATATATATATATATATATATATATATATATATATATATATATATATATATATATATAGATAGATAGATAAACGAAAGAAAGTTCTATTTAAGAAATTACGAGCGACGAAAATTAGGAATTGGTGGAATCAAATATTTCCTTCTTTTTGTTTGAGAAACATCCGTAATAGCGCAGACTCATGGCATCTTCATAATCTCATGATATCTAAGAAAAACCTGAAATCTATTTTGATAGATGAGCATAGAAGAATAATAACATGGTAGCCTTTTTATCACAGATGATTACGATTCTCTAACTCGCAAGAAAATGACCTGTCAGTACTCGTTACTGTAGATTAAGGTTATTGGTTGCAGATTTGCTTCTAACTAAGATTATCAGAGAGATGTTCATTCGGTCGCAAGCCCCATGGATGAGCAGATTTTTTTAACAACTCCCGAAACTTATGTACTGGTGATAGGGACAGATTGATTGCCATTATGGCTTAATATGGGAGGCTGTATGGGCACCTGTTGTTGTAGAAAGGCCAGACACAGGTCCTGGAAATACTGCAGCCCGTAAAGTATGGGCAACGACTTTTGCCGGAGAGATGTAGGATGAAGCATGTTGGCGGACACTGTGATAAGGCTCCATTATATCTACCCTTGTACGCCAAGAACGAGGACCTCTTACTACATATAGTTTGTTGATAGTGTACTTGGTAGTGGCATCTGCAAAGAAAAATCCATAATGGCTTCATGAACTTGAGAAGTTTTTGGAGGACGTTTTGTTGCCACCTTAAACAGGTTGCGTAACATTTTTCATAATTCTGACCATCATTTGCATCCAGATCTTCCCAGTCAGTACAATCCTGCACGTAATAATAGGTATGCAGTTAATTCTAACAGTAATACCTTCTCCATCATAGGGCCCAATACTACACACTATTCTAGAAGTTTTAATCCAGCTGTGACCAGATTGTGGAATGATCTTCCTAAACAGGCAATTGAATCGGTGGAACTTCAGATATAACTTCATCTGCATCTTCATGACAGATCTATTTTAACATTGGTACTGAACTTAAGTTATTTTATACTAATTACTCATTACTTCTCATGTAGTTTATTTCCTTTTCTCACTGGGATATTTTTTTCCCTTTTGGAACCTTGGGCTTATAGGATCCTGCTTTTCCAGCTATGGCTGTGGCTTACTTAATAATAATAATAATAATAATAATAATAATAATAATAATAATAATAATAATAATAATAATAATAATGGTTTGCACCGCAATCATGTTATGCAGTCGTCTTATCAGACCGGTTTTGGAGTGGGTCATTAATGTCAAGTTGGCATTGAATTCCGGAGATTCCGATTTTTTTTAATATTTTTGCACTTACGGTTTCGTGTCTTTAATAACGAAGGTCCTTTTCATTTAAATCACTCGTACTTTACATTTTATGGACCTGACATAGGGGCAATAGATAGTCTTAAGAAATATTTCTTTAAGTTAGTTATAGGCCAAAAGTATTGTATTTATTCCTTGTTTTGTTTTTTACTTTTCAAACTCGGTTATTTAAAATTATGTGTATTTCTATGGTGGCAGTTTGCTTTACTGATTATGGAGTATAAATTGCAATCAGGCGGGGTAGTCATACAGACAATTATTAAATATTATAATAGGTTTTGGTCAAGTTTAATCCTTAACGTTGAAGTTTGTTCCCTATTGAGCAATCTCGTAAATAACCTGTTTGTATTATAGATTAACCCTATCTAAATCGAGACCACTATTGCAGCTTGCATTCTTGCAAAATCTCTAGCTAATGTAAGGTACATATTTTCATGACTGGAAACGGGTGTGGCATTTTAAGAGATTGTTAAACTCAAATTAACTGCTGCTGATATTATAATTTATTTAATATCCCCCACTCTCATTCAGAGGCAAAAGCTTAAATGCTTTATTAGTTTCTAATAGAATCAGCATCCATGTGTAGTGAATGCAAGACCATTATAAAACATTTCAAACATGCAAATATTCTTCATAAAATGTTTGATTTTTTTCTCGATTGGGCTTTGGAAATTCTTCATCCCATATAATCAGCTTCAATTTACAGAGAATACACACACATATATACAGTATATATATATATATATATATATATATATATATATATATATATATATATATATATGTATGTATGTATATGTATATATATATACATATATATATGTATATATATATATATATATATATATATATATATATATATATATATATATATATATATAAATATATATATATATATATATATATATGTATACATATATATATATATATATATATATATATATATATATATATATATATATATATATATATTTATATATATACATATACATATATAAATATATATATATATATATATATACATATATATTTTATATATATATATATATATATATATATATATATATATATATATATATATATGTAAATATATATATATATATATATATATATATATATATATGTATATATATATATATATATATATATATATATATATATATATATATATATATATATATATATATATATATATATATATATATATATAAGATATAATATAACGTATTTATGGGAAAATCATAGTTTCACGTAAAATCTAAATAGGTTTGACACAGAAATATTTACTTTCATATCTTTGTGGCGGACCTTATATACAATATATATATATATATATATATATATATATATATATATATATATATATATATATATATATATATATATATTACAAAGCTGTCTTCATGAGAGTAGAATATTTCATTCACATATTTTATTTGTATAAGAGATGTATAGCCAGCTCGTAAGGCGAGTTCCACTCACGTAGGATTAAGTAATGTATGTAAATTACATAAAACTTTCGTCATACCTTTAATTGTGTTTTCATTCAGTTTCATATGTGTAAATTTACGTCATTTTAAAGAATTATCTTTTTATTTCACCTAGTTTTGTTATGAAGTCTTATGCTGTATGACACACACGAGGTAGCATGAGGGATTTCGTCATTTTTTTCCAAGTGGTTAGAAAAAGCATGAAGATTCTAGAATTAAATTTACTCTTTTTTTTTTTTTTTTTTTTTTTTTTTTTTGTAATGTTACAAGAGGTGGTGGGTGGAGTATGCTGAGAGGTTGCCTTTGCCATGTGTCAGTAGTACCCTTCTTCCATATTGGTAAGTTGGAAACTTTTGCACCATAGGCCCAAGCTTCCAGACCATGTGTAATGCATCGTTTAAATTTACTTGAAGGTTCTAGAATGAATTGGTATACATATATAAGGGGGCTTAACAAGGCATGACAGACAGAGAATTCGAGCCTGATATACGAAAGCCATCGTTCTGCCAACTCTCTCTCAAGCACCTCTCAAACGTGAACAGTGTTGCATCGCATACGTGAATAGTGTTTTCTTTCAAAAGTGTACAGTGTTCGTGAAACATTGATAAATTTTTTAATCTGTTTAGTAGAAAATTTAATTGAGTAGTATATGTAATTTACATTGAAGGTTATTTTGTAACTGACCCTGTATAGTTAGGTTAAAGTGAAGTACAATAAAAATTTTGCTTAACCGTTCTATAACCTTGTGTGAACCAAAAGACATACGTAACCGTTACATATATGTAAATTTTGTTATGGCTTATTCATTAGTGTTAAAAGCGTTAACTCTTCATTTGATTGTCAAAATCAAATATTTTTATGAAATTAATTTCTAGTGAAACAAGTGCTTGTATTATTTTCTGAAGTGATTTGTCATAAGTCTCAGGTCTAGTTCTGATTTAAATTTCAAGTGATTTATTTTTGGTGTTAATTCTTTTGAATTGTTGTTATTTTCTTATAAAATATATTTAATTTTGGAAAAGTGTTTATTATTTCGATCACCAATATTTGTTTCAGTACTTTACTTGTATCCCCTGAACCGAAGTAAGAGGTTGGTTTGAGAATAGTTCAGGTAAAGTAATCACCCAATTTTGTTTTCAGTGTAACATAAAAAGACCTTTTGATAATTAGTGTCCATATATATTACCATCTGGGAGTTGCGTGATATTCTCAGAGCTCTAGTATGGTCAATATATGGAAAATACCCCCTCAACTCCCCAAAAATTGTAACAAAAGGTTTTGCAACTGATTCTGGTATGTTTTAATGTACTTTTTAACATACTAAAAGTTTACCAAACTTTGACCCCCGGAAAAGTGTTTTTTTCAAGATGGCGTCCAAGATGGCCGCCGAAACCTTTGAACGATCATAACTCTATAACTATCAACTCAAATTTGATGATCTTGGTGTCTATTCCTACATTTTTTGGGCCAAAGAACACATTAAGATCATAAAAAAGGATGTTGGCCTATTATGTGCCAATGTTTTCAAGGTAGAGGTGGCATTTTCCATATATTTGATTGGATCTAACTGCATAACTAATTCACATCTTTCTCTATTCCAGATATGATTCAACTGTGACATCTTTGAGCCTCATAATGAAAGGTTATCTTTCCAATTCTGATTCTGAACCCTATGACAATTACAGTTTGAAAAAGCATCTTAAAGAGCGCTTTAAGGGCTCAATCATATTTTCTGAAGGAGAAGGCTTGGACGATATTGTCATTATGAGAGAACAAACATCGCAGCTTCTGAGATCATATTACAAAGGAAAGTGTCAGGAAGATGTTGAAGAATCCCCAAAACGTGCTATTATTGAAACTGCCGCCAGATTAATCAAAAGTGACATCAAGTCTGAGGTTTCCACTATGAAGAATCAGTAACCAAGTAGCGAGGATTTAAAGCTTAATTCAGCGCTTTCATTCATTCCAACTAGTCTGCAAGGAGCACTGGAAACATTGTTCGCTGGGAAAGACACAAGACGCAAGGTTGATGCAGTTGTTCATGCCATAATTCAGGCAGTTCGCCCACGAGATGACATTGCACCACTACAAGTGGGACTTGCTGTGCAAGTCCATCATCTACATCGTTCATTGTGGATACCCTTCATGAGATGGGATCTTGCTGCTCATATACAGAAGTGATGAGATTTGAAAAAAATGCAGCAGATTGTGTGGAACCTGATGTTCTAGGTGGAGATGTAGATTTGCTGGAAACGTCTGTTCTTTTTGTCGCTGATAATGTGGATCACACTCTTATCACTCTGAATGGCAAAGGGACATTTCATGGAATGGGTGTTATTGCCTCTGTCACCCCTGGAAAACAGACGAACCATATCATTACACGAAAACAGATCTCAGAACTGAAATCTGTTAAGAAAAAAAAGATTCCAGTCTTGGAGTACAGGTTTACAAGGCATGCTTGTCATGGAGTAGTCTTCGAGGACCTGCCAAGATTTCTTGACTGTGACATCTCATGGGTGAACTGCCTGAATTTAAGGCATAACCAACTGCAGCAACCTTGCATCTTGTGTCTTTCCCAACGAACAATATTTCCAATGCTATTTGCAGATTAGTTGGAATGAATGAAAGCGCTGAATTAAGCTTTAAATCCTCGCTACTTGGATACTGATTCTTCATAGTGGAAATCTCAGACTTGATGTCACTTTAGATTAATCTGGCGGCGGTTTCAATAATAGCACGTTTTTGGGGATTCTTCAACATCTTCCTGACACTTTCCTTTGTAATATGATCTCAGAATCTGCGATGTTTGTTCTTTCATAGTGACAATATCATCCAAGCCTTCTCCTTCAGAAAATATGATTGAGTCCTTAAAGTGCTCTTTAAGATACATTTTCAAACTGTAATTGTCATAGGGTTCAGAATCAGGATTGGAAAATATAACCTTTCATTATGAGGCTCAAAGATGTCACAGTTAGTTGTTCCTCACTGTTCAGTTCTAGGTAAGCACACTTGTTCTGAAATGCTACATAGTTATCTTCATCTTTAGGATGGCCTGGCTTTCTGCGCTTGACATCAGGGCATGCTGGAACTCAAAAGGCACAGACTTGAGGTTCCTGAAATTTCTACTACATGAATGATTATAAAGGCCATCTGCTGCATGTAAATCTTGTAAATGGTATTTAATGCGGCCCTTTACAGTCAATCCCTAATCATCTGAACGGGATTCACAGACCTCCAAAATTGTTTCCAGAAATTTGTCCGAGCGTACCCAGCTAAAGTGTCCCTTGTCCAAATCAATGGTACATCCACAGAATATGCAGTCCTTTGCACTATCAAAAGCTCCACTTGAGCATCTTGTGGTTCTCTTTCCTGGCCCAGAAGCACTACTTTTCTTTGCAACATGGCTTTTAATGTTTTTAACATTAATGTACTATTGACGACAGCTTTTATGCACTTTCATACCAGCTTCAACTACAAGATTGTCTTTACGCTTTACACTGGCATCATTTATTCCTTTTACCCCCTTCCACTGAAGTTATCACTGATATCCTCAATCTCCTCCTTGCAGATTAGACAAGAAGTTTGACTGACTGTGCTTGCACTCATTGTTGAATCATATCTGGAATAGAGAAAGATGTGAATTAGTTATGCAGTTAGATCCAATCAAATATATGGAAAATGCCACCTCTACCTTGAAAACATTGGCACATAATAGGCCAACATCCTTTTTTATGATCTTAATGTGTTCTTTGGCCCAAAAAATGTAGGAATAGACACCAAGATCATCAAATTTGAGTTGATAGTTATAGAGTTATGATCGTTCAAAGGTTTCAGCGGCCATCTTGGACGCCATCTTGAAAAAAACACTTCTGGGGGTCTCAGTTTGGTAAACTTTTAGTATGTTAAAAAGTACATTAAAACCTACCAGAATCAGTTGCAAAACCTTTTGTTACAATTTTTTGGGGGTTAAACTGTATTTTGCCCTGACTACTGGTGTATTTCTAGTATGTATCAGACTTATGTAAAATAAAACAGGTGAGTTTTGGAGCTCGGGAATTAACGTAATTCGCTAGTCGTTTTAATATATATATATATATATATATATATATATATATATATATATATATATATATATATATATATATATATATGTATGTATGTATGTATGTATATATATATATATATATATATATATATATATATATATATATATATATATATATATATATATATATATATATATGTATATATATATATATACACACACACGTGTGCGCGCGCTCATGTATGTTTGTATGTATATATTTGTATGTGTGTGTGAGAGAGAGAGAGAGAGAGAGAGAGAGAGAGGAGAGAGAGAGAGAGAGAGAGAGAGAGAGAGAGGGATGGAGTCCTGCGATAGTGAGGATACGTGCGAGAGAGAGAAAAAACTTACCTGAGCTCTTTGTAGCGTACACAGTAATGTGAGATAGCAACGTGACCACTACGCACGTGGCTGTGTTGGACTTTGTAAAAAAAAACTTATAAGTGTTACATAACCTAATCCTAATGATTAAACCCTTTTTGTAAGCTCTTATTGGTGGACACATGATTAAATTTTATTTACTGAATTTGTTAGTTGACTCAGTCCTGGTCTCTTGGCAGCACGAATTGATTTGAATAAGTTTTGATTTTTTTTCCATGTGTTTATCATTACAGCCATCTATGAAACTAAATTCTTCAGCACTATTAACACTATTATCATGATTATGTAATGCATGATGATGCTACCTTCTAAAAAGTGTTTTATCTTATTCTGTTTTTATTTTGGATTATTAAAAGTATAATCTTGTGATATTTAAGCAGACTTGGTCACCTTCCAATTTTCCTTTGAAGAGAAGGGAACTTTGGTGTGAACATTGTTCAGCCTTGTTTTAGATGTTCCACACTTCAGGAATCAAAACCCCTACCTCCATTGCCGTGTTTTTTTTTTCTTTCTTTTTTTTTAAGATTAATATTTAAAACCCTTTTAGTGGTTGGCAACAATTGATTAGCATTTTCCATGTGTGGAAAGGAAGGGGCGACCAGTTAAAGTTCAACATTGGCGGAATTCTGCGGTCTCTAACACTCTTTTGTTTAATTTGTCAACACCCTAACATCCGTACATAAACTAAGCAAAAACAACGTGGAAACTCTTATTTGAACTCTCTCTCTCTCTCTCTCTCTCTCTCTCTCTCTCTCTCTCTCTCTCTCTCTCTCTCTCTCTCTCTCTTAAAGAAAACGATGTTCAATTGAAATCAAACCAGATTTGTCTAACCTAAACAAAAGAAAAAAATCCTCTATAGCTGTACCCTTGAATACCTACATAATCCTGCTCCTGAAAGGAGTAGCCAAAAGACTAAAGGAATATTAATGAAGGAAAGAATTCCTCTAACAGGGTATAAAAAGGGTTATTATCTAGGTAGATTACAATCTAAATGCTCTGCCTTTCCAAAGTGAAAACCCCAGTTTTAGGTATGTGGTCGCAGATAAGGTATTGACATGTTTTTCAGGAGCGACGAAGTCGGCAAAGAAGCAGTGAAAGTAGCGAAAATACCGTAGGTTATACCAAAGCCAATAGAATAAACACTGGATAAGAAGCAGACGAATAGAATTCCTTTGATTTAATAGTCCATAGTTATTTCCAAGTGTTGGAACAGTGAGTGATCAATCAAGAAATTAAATTCCAGTCCTCTATAGGCTGTTTCTTTGTGTACTTCGTTTTATAACATGTTCTTCCGGGACAAGCTGCTCTAAACTTGTATGTCCAAGACACTATAGGAATAACGATAACAATAATAATGATGATGATAATGGTGATCATTATGCCAACTAATTTATTCACTTTTTTCCCATAAAATATAGAATTGTTTCAAAATAGGATATGAAACGCTTGCAATAAAAGGTGGAAGTTGTACACCGTGTTTTATGTCAACTCTACTAACGCTTACATATGGCACACTTTAAAATGTAAATAGCTGTTGGCATTATCACATTGGAATAAATGCTCATTTTCCCGCTCATGAGGTCCGGGAAAAACCTGACGCCATGAATAATAAAAAGCAGTTATTGTTAAGCATTTGGCCTAAATTCTAGAACTCGAATCAAATCAACGTGTCAGCTCATTACATAAAATGTCACAGACGTTTAATATCGTTGAAATCACTTTCTAAAATCCTGTCACGATATTAGTTTCAGAAATTTTGTTTTTAAGTTCGAGTAATAGATTTATTTTTAGTTTAAAAGCCTTAGGGGCCACATCGAATACTAGGCAGTCATGAAAACACGTTTTACCTTTACGGGTGTTGGAGGCAGCCGGAAGGGGATTGTTCATAGAAATATGGACTATATAGCAAAACGTTGGGGTGCAAGAATTCATTTAGCACACAAATGTAAAAAAAAAAAAAAAAAAAAAAAAGGGGGGGGGGGGGCGGGCGGCTGGAACCTTGCAGTTACGTTTGAATCAAAAGTCGAAAGAGGTTGGGCTGCGGGAACTGATGTAAAGTAGATGGATATGAATTAAGTGAAGTTGGGGGTCGAAATATTGCCGCAAAGACCCTTAAGCAATGCCCACAGTGCACCATGTGAGGTGGTACACTGACTACAATACCCTCCAATTGGGGTATCCAGAAAATGTGTCCTTGCTTAATCAATTATCTTTACCTGACATTTATAAATTCTCGGCATTGTTGTGGCCTCATTTTCAGGTTTGTGTCACTTTTTTGTAACATAACTTCAAGAAAAGTGAACAGTAATATGCAAAATGAAGATTAAGATACAAGACAACAGCCTTGTGCCAAATAGACAACTCAGGCTATGGCAGTGTATAGGGGCGTAGGGTCAAAGTTCACGAAGTAACTCGTGCTAACTTTGCATTCTTTGTTAATGTAGACGAAGATCACTCAAACAAGATCTTAAAGACGGAGAGCAAGACTGTTTTTCTAAATGAAAAGTTTGAAGTGATTGACATCCTAAGAATATAATGCCATGAAAACTAGTAGAAAAACATCTGGATGAAACAATGGCAGAATACGGAAAAGAAGAACTTTTAGAAAGCACTGAGAGGAAAATTTATAGGCTGAAGTAAATAGTGTGATAAGAATCCCAAATTATTCCCACATTAGGAAAATATAGTTTGAAACACCGAAGGTGGCAAAGAGATCTATAGACGGAGGCCTTTTCATAGCATGTCAATACATCCCAAGTCAATATATTGAAAAGGATATGTTTGTGAAATTGTTATTTTGTTATAAATGCCTTTCTTATGAGCTTCTGTATGAGAAATGGTTTAAAGATAAAAACTTCAATATATGCTCTGAATGTTCCTCATATAACCATACAAACAATACAAATACAAAGAAATGTGTCAACTGCCATCAACAATTTAGAACTTTAGCAACGAAATGCCCAGTGAGAGAGGATCTAATCAAGAAGTAGATACAAGAGATATAGGCAAAGTTACGACAAACTGACAGCTACTAATACAGGGAATTTCCGGGCAATTGCAAACAGCCTTTTAAACAATACACAAGAAGACAAGAATTGCGACAATAACATGTATAGCAATAAAACTGGGGTTGCGTTTAGAAGGATTCTACCCCCAATAATGCACTGCATATTAGCAGATAACAATTTGCCAACGATGCTTTTCTCTGAAGAAGCAATAAATAAGGTAGCAAGCAACATTGAGGAATAAAAGACAACAAACCCGTCAAAGCAGAGCAGGCGAATTTTAAGCATCTCGGAATATGCAGCAGGATATGATGGATTCAATACAACATTAAGAGATCACAGCAGAAAGTTCAGAAAACGACTCATCAGATGACGACTTTACACCCGGATATGAACCTAATGCGGACACGAACTCGTCAATGCCTCACTCAGCAATTTACAAGAGACACATCATCGATCAACAGAAGACATGCAAGCCTCATTACAAAGCCTCCCAGATCTCCCCAACTCTCCTAATTTGCAAAATCCACAAGAATTAACTTCAGTATATAAATACTACGCCGTTAGCCAAAAAAAAAAAAAAAAAAAAAAAAAAAAAACAATTATTAGATCACCGTAACCCAAATACAAAGTAAAACCAATAATCAGCAGATATATAGGCTGCCAACTAAAACATGGATAAATAAGAAAGCTCAATACAATGGAGAGTTGATAGAAGAAAAGGAAGCAGAAGGGGGTGAGAAAATATCCAAACGACAACGCAACACAGATGGCGTAGAAGAGTATCTCCATATGTTCGTCCTGAAGAACCTCAACAATTTTACTATCAAAATTGTCCCAGTGGAATATGTAAATAGTAGAATTTACTGTGTCAATATATTGTAAAACCATCATTACGGTATAAGTTGATTTTAAGATTATAATAAGGAAAATGGCAACTTTATCTAATAAAATTTAACCTATCTATCTATCTATATACCAAGGCACTTCCCCCAATTTTAGGGGGTAGCCGACACCAACAATGAAACAAAACAAAAAGGGGACCTCTACTCTCTATGTTCCTTCAGCCTAATCAGGGACTCAACCGAGTTCAGCTGGTACTGCTAGGGGGCCACAGCCCAACCTCCCACATTTCCACCACAGATGAAGCTTCATAATGCTGACTCCCCTACTGCTGCTACCTCCGCGGTCATCTAAGGCCCCGGAGGAAGCAGCAGGGCCTACTGGAACTGCGTCACAATCGCTCGCCATTCATTCCTATTTCTAGCACGCTCTCTTGCCTCTCTCACATCTATCCTCCTATCACCCAGAGCTTTCTTCACACCATCCATCCACCCAAACCTTGGCCTTCCTCTTGTACTTCTCCCATCAACTCTTGCATTCATCACCTTCTTTAGCAGACAACCGTTTTCCATTCTCTCAACATGGCCAAACCACCTCAACACATTCATATCCACTCTAGCCGCTAACTCATTTCTTACACCCGTTCTCTCCCTCACCACTTCGTTCCTAACCCTATCTACTCGAGATACACCAGCCATACTCCTCAGACACTTCATCTCAAACACATTCAATTTCTGTCTCTCCATCACTTTCATTCCCCACGACTCCGATCCATACATCACAGTTGGTACAATCACTTTCTCATATAGAACTCTCTTTACATTCATGCCCAACCCTCTATTTTTTACTACTCCCTTAACTGCCCCCAACACTTTGCAACCTTCATTCACTCTCTGACGTACATCTGCTTCCACTCCACCATTTGCTGCAACAATAGACCCCAAGTACTTAAACTGATCCACCTCCTCAAGTAACTCTCCATTCAACATGACATTCAACCTTGCACCACCTTCCCTTCTCGTACATCTCATAACCTTACTCTTACCCACATTAACTCTCAACTTCCTTCTCTCACACACCCTTCCAAATTCTGTCACTAGTCGGTCAAGCTTCTCTTCTGTGTCTGCTACCAGTACAGTATCATCCGCAAACAACAACTGATTTACCTCCCATTCATGGTCATTCTCGCCTACCAGTTTTAATCCTCGTCCAAGCACTCGAGCATTCACCTCTCTCACCACTCCATCAACATACAAGTTAAACAACCACGGCGACATCACACATCCCTGTCTCAGCCCCACTCTCACCGGAAACCAATCACTCACTTCATTTCCTATTCTAACACATGCTTTACTACCTTTGTATAAACTTTTCACTGCTTGCAACAACCTTCCACCAACTCCATATAACCTCATCACATCCCACATTGCTTCCCTATCAACTCTATCATATGCTTTCTCCAGATCCATAAACGCAACATACACCTCCTTACCTTTTGCTAAATATTTCTCGCATATCTGCCTAACTGTAAAAATCTGATTCATACAACCCCTACCTCTTCTAAAACCACCCTGTACTTCCAAGATTGCATTCTCTGTTTTATCCTTAATCCTATTAATCAGTACTCTACCATACACTTTTCCAACTACACTCAACAAACTAATACCTCTTGAATTACAACACTCATGCACATCTCCCTTACCCTTATATAGTGGTACAATACATGCACAAACCCAATCTACTGGTACCATTGACAACACAAAACACATATTAAACAATCTCACCAACCATTCAAGTACAGTCACACCCCCTTCCTTCAACATCTCAGCTTTCACACCGTCCATACCAGATGCTTTTCCTACTTTCGTTTCATCTAGTGCTCTCCTCACTTCCTCTATTGTTATCTCTCTCTCATTCTCATCTCCCATCACTGGCACCTCAACACCTGGAACAGCAATTATATCTGCCTCCCTATTATCCTCAACATTCAGCAAACTTTCAAAATATTCCGCCCACCTTTTCCTTGCCTCCTCTCCTTTTAACAACCTTCCATTTCCATCTTTCACTGTCTCTTCAATTCTTGCGCCAGCCTTCCTTACTCTCTTCACTTCTTTCCAAAACTTCTTCTTATTCTCTTCATATGACTGACCCAATCCCTGACCCCACCTCAGGTCAGCTGCCCTCTTTGCCTCACGTACCTTGCGCTTTACTTCCACCTTTTTCTCTCTATATTTTTCATACTTCTCTATACTATTACTCTGCAGCCATTCTTCAAAAGCCCTCTTTTTCTCTTCCACTTTCACCTTCACTCCTTCATTCCACCATTCACTGCCCTTCCTCATGCTGCCTCCAACAACCTTCTTGCCACATACATCACTTGCAATCCCAACAAAATTTTCTTTTACTAACTTCCATTCCTCCTCTAAATTACCAGTTTCTCTTACTCTCACCTCATCATATGCCATTTTCAACCTTTCCTGATATTTACTTTTTACCCCCGGTTTTATTAGCTCTTCAATCCTCACTACCTCCCTTTTACATCCACCTACTCTATTCCCCCACTCTTTTGCTACAACTAATTTTCCTTCCACCAAAAAATGATCAGACATACCGTTAGCCATACCCCTAAACACGTGCACGTCTTTCAATCTTCCAAACATTCTTTTAGTTACCAACACATAATCCATTAATGCCCTTTCTACTACTCTTCCATTTGCCACTCTTACCCATGTATACTTATTCTTATCTTTCTTTTTAAAGAAGCTAGCACCTATTGCCATCTCTTGTTCAACACACATGTCTACCAGTCTCTCACCACTCTCATTTTCACCTGGTACGCCATATTTACCAATGACACCTTCTACCTCTCCAGCGCCCACTCTAGCATTCAAGTCACCCATAACAACTACATAATTCCTTCTACCCAGTCCTTCTACACACCTAGTTAAATCATTCCAGAACTCATTCCGATCTTCTTCACTTTTCTCACTACCTGGCCCATACGCACTGACAAACGCCCAACATTCCCTACCCAACCTAACCCTTACCCACATTAACCTAGATGATATCTCCTTCCATTCCACTACTTTACCTGTCATCCATTCACTCAGCAATAACGCCACACCCTCTCTTGCTCTTCCCCTTTCAATCCCAGACACTCTACCAGACATTTCACCAAACATCACTTCACCCTTTCCTTTCATCTTTGTCTCACACAAGGCCAATACATCCATCCTTCTACTTCTAAACATACTTCCAATCTCACATCTTTTACTCTCTATCGTACTACATCCACGCACATTTAAACACCCCAAAACTAGAGTGCGGGGAGCAGTCACTCTCCCCCCAGCTCCATCTCCTTGTCGATGTCTCGCAGGAATTTTTTACAGGAGAGGGGGTTCCCAGCCCCCTCGTCCCGTCCCTTTTAGTCGCCTCTTACGACACGCAGGGATAACGTTGGCGCTATTCTCATTTTTATATGCCCCCGCGGCCACAGGGGGCATTTAACCACGAAGGGGAAATACAAAAATCAATTTATACAAATCACTGTTAATATTTTGCCAAATCATTATTGCAATATGCTAACTTTAATACCTTATCAAGGAAAATGTACCTTTATACAAATAAAATTGTGGCTAAACTACACTTCACATTACTCTCGCTAATACTTGACTTTCCAAACTATTCCCTACCATAACTAGCTAGCAAACTGCCTTCATTCTTATTTCACCCATCTCTCCTATCAGCTAAATAAACTTTGAAAAAAAAGAATAAAAAAAAAGTTTTGAAAAGAAACCCTACTGTTAGGAAGAACAACGGAAGTAGATAAACGAGCATAAGCTGTGTCATCAATTGTAACGAAAGTAGATCGAACTGTGAACAAGTAGAGGCATTAACTGATTCCCCTAATAAGATGTTCATTTCCCTACTTCCATTGTTATTACCAGCAGTTGGTTTTCATTTCAAAACTTTTATTTTCTACAATTATTATCTAGAAAATAGGTCCTGGTTCAATCAGTGATTTCCCCCTGACATGAAAATAAAACATTATTTGCCCATCCATAAAAACCGATGAGTTATAAATTGGGAAATTGAAGGAGACCATTGGGATACGATAGTAAAAATCCCCCCATAGATTTGATAGATTTTTAAAAGAATGTCTTTTAAGAATATTACGTACCAAGCTATGATTTCATAGGTAGCAAAAAGTGGATGCCATTAATAAACGTTGCAATTTGTGGATAGCTAAGATTGTGCTGAATGTTTTTACCTTTAAGTGCAAGGAAACGATCTCACATTGATTCGAGTTTATTTATATACCTGCATTGTATTTTTATGATTAGTGGCGTCTTATTCTTTATATTGTTGATCTCCATTGTTTTCAGATCCTGTATTCACGTAACTTGGTCAGGATAATAGTTGGCTCGAAAATCGTCGCAAAAACATTAACCTTGAATTATTGCATTAAGCAGAACGACACTCATTATATGGTTTCTTGGCAAATACTGGATCGACGTTCTCGACAGTATATAGACGTTAATTAACTCTAGAAAGAATTCTATGCTTGATGTTTATGTCAATTCAAACGACATATGTATATATACACAGAAAACTTAGTGCATATTGGATATAAATGTGTCTTATAACCGCACAAAAAAAGTTTCCTGTCTTGAGTAGGATTTGTGTGTAAATTTCATGTGTATTTAGAATAATTAGTATGTTTCTGCTTATAATTACATACCAGTACATAGACGCATCCACTTTCATTTATAGGTTTTGTTCATAATTTCTTGGACAAGTATTTAGAACAACATTGTTTAAAGAGAAATTTCAACACAAAAGTTCTCCTCTTGAATGCAGGGTCATTTTCTTTTAATAATTTCAAAACATCTTGGTTTATGAATAGCCGTACATATAAGTACGAGGTTATAAGTGAGATACATTAAACCAAATTACAATGACATTAATGTAACCCTCCAAATATTTTCGTCTGAGAAAATTTCAGTAGACAATGAATTTATTCGATGTTAGATTTTAATTTCACTATTCTTGAGCAGTTATTTCGTTAAAAGTTCCTAGGTGATGGCATAAGACTAATAACAATAATTCGTTTAAGATATGCTACAAAAATAATATTCTCTCTCTCTCTCTCTCTCTCTCTCTCTCTCTCGTCATCTGCTCGGAGGTACCCTATATATATGTGACAACTGTGTCAAGATTTACCTGTACTGCAGCCAACTATGTCACCGCTAACTTTGATAATGATCTAGACATTTGTTTGTCATGGCTGACACATAGACTGGTATACGGGTTGTTACATTATGGTTTGGCAATTGAGTAAAACAAGAAGATAACAATCTTCAGATTGTACTTCAACGTTGATGGGTGCAGATCACTCATACTTCTTAATTGCCACGCAATAGAAGCCAAGTTAAAAAAAAAAAAGAAAAAAAAGCAGTAAGAGATAATTATTAAGGTGCTAAAATGACTAGACTTTCATATTAGCGTAATCTTAATTAAGGTCATAAACGCAGAATGCTAATGGAGAGAGAGAGAGAGAGAGAGAGAGAGAGAGAGAGAGAGAGAGAGAGAGAGAGAGAGAGAGAGAGAGAGAAAGAGAGAGACGGAATATGATTACTCACTAAGCATACAGTTTAGCTTAGTAAGCTCTGATGTAGAGTTAAAATAAGCTATTGCTAATGAAAAGAATTTTTTAACTGAGATATTTGTGACAGTATGATTCATGAACGCTGTGTCCAAGAGGTAAACAAATAAAATTGTGTCGATTGTCATCATCATACTCCGTATGGTTGTCCGGCTTAATAACCCGTAAAGAGAAAATTGATTTGTCCGTGGTTATGGCAACCAGATTGTGTGGTTACTGTCTTAACGACTTCATCTCGGATTATGAGCATATTATAGAACAAGTTTTTAATATGATTCGGATTACGTGTGGTTGAATAAGTTGTTTTAATATCTATATTATTTCCACTCTGTACACAACTTCTTTCGTCAAGTTAAACACTAACGATTAGCTATGAATTATCACACATGTCTTTTTGCTGTGATATCATTTTTACAAGCAAATCTGTGTATTTGAGGGGTTGTCTATGTATGAGAGAGAGAGAGAGAGAGAGAGAGAGAGAGAGAGAGAGAGAGAGAGAGAGAGAGAGAGAGAGAAGGCAGGAGTGACCAACAACCCACTGTCCCCACCGAAATTAGAAATGGGAAAAAAAGATAGGGAGAGGAGATAGGGGAGATTGAGAGTGGCGTCCCACTTAGAAGAAAACTACCTGTAATCTCATAAATAGAAGGATGGTTTTAAGACTCGGGATTGGGGTCAGGTGAGCAGGAATTTTACCAATCAACTCAATAACTTTCAAAAATTAATCCCTTTAACAGATTTATATATCACGACATTTTATGGCACGTTGCAATACTCGTTAGATTTGAAGATTTATCAACTTAGTGATATTTATTCTATAACTATTTCAAAAGCATTATTGATTACGCATAAACGAAGATTCTAATGTAGAGGGATGCACATCTCCCCTAGGTGTCTGGATAATATATATATATTTATATATATATATATATATATATATATATATATATATATATATATATATATATATATGAATATATATATATATATATATATATATATATATATATATATATATATATATATATATATATATATATATATATATATATATATATATATATATATATATATATATATATATATATATATATATATATATATACATATATATGGTATCCCCGTCCCTCGGGTAGGGAGGAGAGCGAGAGTAGTCATACCCTGGTGATAGGGGGGTGCGTGTGCGTGCATATCTATATAGATATTTAACCACTTTTTTTGCGGGTGGCGTAAATTATAGTAAAGCATAAACATTGTTAGATTTGCCGAATCTGAACAAATGAGTCCCAGACGAGCAACTTCAATGCAATGTCATCAACTGCAGAAGGAAATCTCTCATGTTGCATTATGATCACCATGACACATTTTTTCTTGGTAGTATCCAAGGCGGTTAGTATCTATTGATTTGTATCGTCTCTGTAAGTGTTTGATATGATTTGGTTCTTTCTAACATCGCGTGTCACTCTGTCTTTGGCGCCAATGATGGAAAATGCATTGTTTTTTCTGCCATTGAAACTGAAACCTTTGTGGGAATAGGAGAAATGGTTGCAACCTGACACAAAGTATAGCTTGCTTTTATTAAGGAATATCTTCGAATGAACGTATATCCAAACGAAGGGATATATATTTTTAATGGTAGAGTATGTTGATATTAGTTACCATGTCAGGTAAACTTATTTTCTGTTAAACTAACATTCTATTTCTCTCTGACACGAAAATTAGAAATATACTTTTTAACGTACGCACCAAAGTCGTGTAGAATTGCATTAACGAAATGCATGCGTTTTCAGGTCAAGAATGTTAAAAACACGATATTTATACGTCAATCCATCGTCTTCTATTCCTTACTTTGCTGCGTTTGCAATCTCAAGGGACTCATTCTGTTAATATATATATATATATATATATATATATATATATATATATATATATATATATATATATATATATATATGTATGTATATGATGTGTGTGTATAATTTATATACATATATATATATAATATGTTTATATATATATATATTTATTTATTTAATATAGACAATAAAGCACAGGGAACATAACAATATTGAGTTAAATTTGATTAGTTTCTTCTCACATCTTCAGGATTAATCAGGATTCGCTTAATATTTTAGTTTTTCCTGTGTTCTTATAAGTTTTATACATCACACACACACACACACACACACACACACACACACATATATATATATATATATATATATATATATATATATATATATATATATATATATATATATATATAAGAACAACAACAAATGCAGCCGTTTCCAGTCCACTGCAGGGCAAAGGCCTCAGACATGTTTGGGGGTTAGTTAAGTTTTCCTCACCGCGCTGGTTACTGCGAATTGTTCAGGCCTCAGACATGTCCTTATTCATGTCCGGGTTTTGGTAAGTTTCCATCAACACGCTGGTCACTGCGGGGTGTTGATGGTGGGAGACTTAAGTTTGATCACTCACAGCAAACCTATCTAGTATGGGTGGCCCTGACTAGTACAGTTTTGCTGATCAAGGCGATATACAAACCATTTCCCCACTCAGAAAGGAATATATATATATATATATATATATATATATATATATATATATATATATATATATATATATATATATATATATATATATATATATAATGTGAGTGTGTATGTATAATATATACAGCGTGTGTTAATATATTTTGAATTGAAATATCAGTTGGGTCAAGTGAAATCGTTATAAATTGTCTTTGTCCGTATAAAATTGGTTTGCAGTACAAAGATCTACATATCATTGTTTTAATGACGATAGAACAAATGGTCTATTAGCAGCACGATATTAATGTGAAGTGGTCGTAAAATACCAAGGTCAACCACAAGAAACTGACGTCTGTAGTCATGCAAAGGCATCGAAAGTGCAGGTGCTAATAAGTAAGTTTTTTTTTTATAATTAATCATTTAACTTTAGAGCTGACTAATGCTACCTACGATTTCTATTATGAATTAAATTCAGACATGCATAGCAGCTGCGTAGGCGGTAGGTTAGGGAAGGAATAGAGAGACACTTGTGTATGCGCGATGAAAATCAATGAAGATGGTAATGAGTCAACTCTGATCATGCTCCTTTGTTCAGGGTGCTGGCTGTAGACATGACATGACCGTGTCTCGGTTCTGAGCATAGGATGATTGTATGATGAATCTTTAGTTGATTTCATTCTTCTTCAAGGCATTGCGTGATTGAATCTTCGACCAAGATCTTGTTTAAAAACCTGAACATAAGTACTAAAAGCATTTATGCAATAACAGGATCTTGAATTTTCCTTCTGCATATTTAGTAAAGATAGATTTTCATAGGGTGATTTTCAAATAGTTTCTATCATTGAAATAAATGCATTAATCAAAAAATTTGAAAACTTGATGACTGAATATAAACTTACAATTCAATTTTTTCCACCATTCGTCTACTTCCTCTCCGGACGTGGGGGCGCCAAAAGAGTAATGCCTTTTGTTTCTCATCGAGACTTTAGGGGACGAAGTTGCTCATACCACGCCCTTCATCATTTATACTAACAAATGTTGATTAGACTTCCATCCGGGTGGACAAGTGAGTGATAATTAGGAATCTAACTTTGTCTCTTAATCGATAACTGCGGAGGAAGTTTGTTGGCCGAGGCACCAGCCACCCGTTGAGATACTGCCGCTAGAAAGTTATTGGGCCCTTTGACTGGCCAGATAGTATTACATTGGATCCTTCTCTGGTTACGACTCGGTTTCCCTTTACCTACACATACATCGAATTACATATTCTCATCTTTCCTCATTCACCTGACAATACTTAGATAACCTAACACTTCTTCACTCAAGGGTTTAACTACAGCACTGTATTTTTCTGCGGCTAATTTCCACTTGGTAAGGGTAGAAGAGACTCTTTAGCTATGGTATACAGCTCTTCAAAGTGAAAGACGGTCTAAAATCAAACCATTGTTCTCTAGTCTTGAGTAGTGCCATAGCCTCTTTGCCGTGGTCTTCCACTGTCTTGGATTAGAGTTCTCCTAAATCTTGCTTAAGGGAACACTCAGGCACACTATTTCATCTGTTTCCTTATCTCCTTTCCTCATTAGACTATTTCCCAGTTTGGGCCCTTGCCCTATAGCGTCCTGTTTTTCCAACTCGAGTTGTAGCTTTGCTAGAAATAATAATAACACGTATCACTGGGGCAGGGACCTCCACAGAGACCCCCGTACGCCACGGTGACTGCATGTCTTTTACTTGGGTATTTTTTTTTTTTTTTTTTTTTTTTTTTTTTTTTTTTTTTTTTTTTTTTTTTTTTTTTTGTTAGGCAAAGCATTACAAGTTAAACCACCATTTTGATTTATTGTTGTAACTGTTCGCGTATTTTTCTAGTACAGTTTTGTTTCTTGAAAATTTAGACTAGCAAACTGAATCCTGATAACATTATTCCATTAGTTCACAGAAAGACAATTTCATTGCTTATTCCTACTTTTCTCAATCCATCCCGTAGAAGTTTTCGATGTTGTCCATGTTATTTTGCTATTCTCAAAAACTACTTGTCGTCGTACAGTTATAGAGATAATCTACATTTATTTTATGTCAAATTTACTTATGTTTTTGCAATCTTTCTTAGTCATCGTCTCCACAGCATTTTAAGTTTTGGCCTCTACCCATCATACTGAAGCTGCTGCTTCGATAAATTCCAATGAGAATATATTCTAAAAAGAAGCGTATTGTCAACATGTTCTCTTTATTTGTAGTTAATTTTCAGTGAAAAGCGTTTCAATGTGAAGCTATTTCAATCTAATCTGGTATTTCGTAATGACTCTGAAATCTTACTGCTTTCTATAGCTTCCCATCTGGAAAATAATTCATAGCATCTTATATAATGTGTCCGACACTTTTATATCCATGGTTCCTTTATCTCCCTTACCGCTTCATAATTACCAGCCTCCCTCCTGTATCGAATTACATCTTCCATATATTTCGTCCCTACCTTCTTGTTTCATTTTTTTATCATCGAAAAAAACTATTACTATAAATCTGAAGAATCATGGCATGGTATAAAATGTATTTAAAACTTTGTAATTCAGGTCATACTTTGAGTATCGGCCTTCAGCTCTTGCAAACTTCATGCCAACACAACATCCATGTTCGCTTAGAGTTTTCCAGAAAGATATAAAAGTACTTTGAACACCGTAATTGTTTTAATCAGCGTGTCAGGTCCAACCGTAGAATATGACAATTTTTCTCTATTCTATGATGCTTGTATATAATAATATCTTGTGGCGTTAGCTGACGTAAATTTTACATTGGCTTGCCCTTGCGCTGTTGCCATAGCATAATTGAAATGAAGCGATATGTATATGTATATATATATATATATATATATATATATATATATATATATATATATATATATATATATATATATATATATATATATATATATAATTTATTCACGTGGAAGCAAAGATGGAGTGTATAAAAGGATTTTTAAGTCTCATTTAGACTGAGATATGAATGTTGAACGTGAAAGAAAGTAGAGTATTGAATCTCTTGTGAAGAATTGTTTCCACAATACAGTATTTGTGAAAAGAAGAATTGATTTGGTGAGAAATGTAGAGATACGTAGAAATGGTAAAAGTTTGAACACTGGTGACAAGATGAATCAGGGAATTTCAAGGTGGTTCAATAATTTTTTCTAAGGACGCAAATACAGCAGGGAAAAATTAATCCTTTTGAAGTGCTAGGAGGTTGAGGGCGAAGAATGCCTCGAATTATTGGATAAATTTTAGAAAGACGACTTGGAAATGACGGCATTGATATGTCAAGGAACCGCATAAATGCTATAGATAGGATTGAATGAAGTAGTTTGTGTATAGGGAATTTGAAATGCTGCCGATGAATATTTTGTTTGTGTAGGAGTATAAAGCACCTAGTACAGTAGAACTGGTACTGTACCGGGTGCTCATCTACACACATATACAGCTGCCTGAAAAATATGTGCTGTATTTATTTATCACATCATGCTAGATGTATTGACCTGGAATCAGTCAAATAAATGTATTGGCAATGTAGTACTTATTGATGTTCTTTTGTATATTTTTATGATGCTGTTCTCTCGGAAGCATGAATGAATTTTTATTGTTAATGGTCATTGTTCATGGATGAAATATG
>NC_090728.1:88091429-88136429 GCF_036898095.1 Palaemon carinicauda
AAAAATCAAATTGGAATTCTACGACTTTGATATTAGTATAACTAATTATTCATGGGATTTAAAACGAGGACTAACTAGAATTTTGAAAAAATAGCAGTATTTTAGTAAGATTTCTATTCATGTATACAAACCCAAAAGATGGGAGCGGGAAAAAAAATTCGACCTTGACCTGTACTGTAAAGTAGATCAGTGTGAGACTTCAAATGTCCACCACCTTATTAGGCTTGACAAAAAAAAAAAAAAAAATCGATTAAAAGTTGACTACATTATTTTTTTTTCTTGTATGTTTATATTTCATACTTGAATTATTTATTGATATTATTTTATTTAAAGAAAATCTACGTTGATTGAAATATTCTGTAGAAATTTAGAATGAAAATGTCGTATGAGATTCAATGCCCGGCAATTAATGATAATAATAATAATAATAATAATAATAATAATAATAATAATATTATTATTATTATTATTATTATTATTATTATTATTATTATTATTATTATTATTATTATTATTATTTTATTATCATTAAATATTTATTTAATGAGTTGATAATTTTGATAAGAAACCATGAATTTCTCTTAATTTTAAGTCACAATCAAAACTTTTCCTATGTATTAATTTTCCTCATATAAGTTAAGAATAGATGAAGTATAATGTATTCAAGAAAAATAATGATATTATTATTGTTATTCAACTCCAATTGAAATGGCATTGTTCGAGAATTGGACAACCTATTTTATCAATGCCGTTAAGGTATTGTGCGATTAAGATAAAATTCAGAGCATATTTCAAATTCGTCTTCTTAAATTTGATTGCCTCTTATTAAAAGTAACATCGGTAGTAACCACACCTTCTATGCTCATAAAATTTGACTGATCAATTGACATTTACGCGATACCTAGTAGGTGACCTCGACTTGGCCAATCTCTCGGAACTTTGACTATAATAGTATTGCAAAACTGGTATGACTACCTTTGTCTGATCTCAATGTGTTTTAAGGCATTCACTGAGGAAATATTATGTATGTTTATGTGTGTATACAGAGATGCACACACAAATATATTATATATATATTTATGTATATACATATATATATATATATATATATATATATATATATATACGTGTGTGTGTGTATGTGTTTGTGTGTATATGTGTGTGTATATGTGTGTATGTGTGAGTGCACAGGTGCGTGTGTATCATTTCTGATTTGGGATACCTTAAAGTGGTGAAAGGTGTATCACCATAATCAGCAAAGCTATACTAATCAAGGACGCCCATACTAGGTTGGTTTGCTATAAGTGATCAGGCGAAAATCTTCCATTATCACCATGGCCAGCGTGGTGAGGAAAACTGGCCAAACTCCAGACATGAATAAGGACATGTCTGAGGCCTTTATCCTGCAGTGGACAAAAAACGGCTACATTTGTTATTGTGTGTGTATATATATACTGTATATATATATATATATATATATATATATATATATATATATAAATACATACATGCATACATACATGTATATATATATATATATATATATATATATATATATATATATATATGCATATATATATATATATATATATATATATATATATATATATATATATATATATATATTCAACTTAAAGCCCTTTCCCTTAACAGAAGGTGGCTCCAGGGAAAAAAAAAAAAGTGTCATGATAGTCACTACCACATTCATCCTCTTAATAACATTAGCCTCTTCATACATCTACATGAGGCTTATCAGTAGAGTCTGCCTCTACACACACTATGCCAGTCAACTGTACTTTGTACTCATTCTTGCCCTGTTTGGATTTTAAGGCCCTTCTTTTGTAATGCGTCTTTATAAAAAAATCTACCCTAACAATTTTAACCCTTCCTCTCTTCCCTCATCCCAGCAGTTCTCAGTGTTGACAAATATGTCATCCATTCTTTTCTCATTAGCAAACCACCCTAAAATACCAGTGCCCTATAATAGTCTAATCATATAATTTATGCTATGCTTTTTGCCAGTTGTACATTGAAGTTTTTTGTAACCACTGTGACTTTTCCTTAGCAGTAAATTACTTACTTGGAAAATATATGACTGTAATGGATAGATACAGTTTTAGTAAAGCAATAAATATGAATAGGAAAACCGTATTTATTTTCCAAGAGTAGGAATCCAGCTAGTGTTTGGTCAGATTGCAAGATATAAAAAAATCATTATAAGGTAATGTCGATTAGCTTCACCCGCACACAGGTATACAAGTTGAGAGGAGAATTATAGGAACGCGATAGAAAGGAAAGGGTTCAGAAAAGCAGAGATCAGACAGTTAGTTTCCGACAGTAGTCTTCCGTTCAGACATCAAACACTTATCTTCAAAATTTTGTCATAGCAGTGACGAGGAGAATCAGTTAGCATTTCGGGGATGTTCTCAAGCCTAATGTCACAATGTTAGCAACTGAAGATAACTTGCTAGTTGTCCATTCAAGTATTTTATTGCTCAATCTTCCTGGTCGTTCTCCCGTCTTCAATCTTATGAATTAATCTAAGCCATTGTAAGTAAAGAAGCAACAACATTTATTTTCTTTGTGAACAAGTTAGTAAATAAACGCAGTGTGTGTTTTGTTTTGTATCAACTATCATTATTATTATTACTAGCTAAGCAACAACCCTAGTTGGAAAAGCATGATGCTATAAGCCCAAGAGCTCCAACGGGTAAAACTAGCTCAGTGAGGAAAGAAAACTAGAAAATAAATAAACTGCAAGATAAGTAATAACAATCAAAATAAAATATTTTAAGGTCATTAACAACATTAAATTAGATCTATCATACACAAACTATAAAAACTTCATAAGATCAAGAGTAAGAGAAGCTAGATAGAATAGCGTGCTCGAGTGTACCCTCAAGCAAGAGAAGCCTAACTCAAGGCAGTGGAAGACCATGGTACAAAGGCTATGGCACTACCCAAGACTAAAAAATAATGGTTTGATTTTGGAGTGTCATCCTAAAAGAGCTGCTTACCGTAGTTAAAGTATCTTCTACCCTTACCAAGAAGAAAGTGGCCACTGAACACTTACATTGCAGTGGTTAACCCCTTGAGCAAAGAGGAATTGTTTGGTAATCTGTGTTGTCAAGTGTATGAGGACAGAGGAGAATGTGAAAAGAATAGGCCACACTATTCAGTGTATGTTCAGGAAAAGAAAAAATTAGCCGTAAACAGAGAGAGGGATCCAATGTATACTGTCTGGCCAGTCAAATGATCCAATAACTCTCAAGCGGTAGTATCTCAACGGGTGGCTGTTGTTAAATGCTTTTATTTAAAGATTGAAAGAACCTGTAACGATTCAGAGATCGTAACGACGTAATGGTCACTTTCATTGTAAAAAAAAAAGAAATGAGTTAGCAACCTTATCTCAAGAAAACTTGATAAGTACTGGACCGCTCAGACTTTTTACTACCACCTTCTATAGAGAATAAAAGGTGTATGGGGAACATATATATATATATATATATATATATATATATATATATATATATATATATTACGAAGCTGGTCTAGTGTAGAGTAAATATTTTATTCATGTATTTCATTTGTGTTTTTACAAGGTGTATACCCAGCTCGTAAGGTGAGCTCCTCTCATGTAGGTATAAGAGATTTGTATGAAAATTACTTAAGACTTTCGTCATTCATTTGATTGTATTTTTCAATCAAGGCAGTATATGTAAATTTACGTTATTTTTAAGAATTAACTTTTTATTTCACGTATTTTGTTACGAAGTCTTATGCAATCTCGATTAAGTGTGCTGTACGGACCATATGAGGTATGAACAGGGCTTATGTAAATTTTTATGTTTTCATGAGGTATTGTATCATGTTTGTGAGAAATTACGCAATTCCTATATTTACCACGTGTTTTGGAATATTCTCAAAAATCCCAGAGTTAGTTCTATCTTTTTTTTTTAATGTTTCGAGAAGGAAGGTGGGTGGAGTTAGCTGAGAGAGAGTCTCCTCGCTAGTACGTTGGTATGCATCTGAGACCTAATCGTTGGCAATCTTACACCGCTAGGCTCAGCCCTCAAGCTTCTAGACCACCTGACCTAGAAGGATCGAGAATTCTTAAGTCAATTTATATACGCTCCTGGAATGCATAACAGCAGAAGAGATCCAGCCTATCCCAGTGAAAGAGCCAACCTTCTCTTTGTCACAAGTACCTCGAGTGTGCGTCCTCTCCAAAGTGAATAAGTTTATATCTAACATATATTGTGTGTAGTGTGTTAAAACATTACTGAAACTTTGAAAGTGATTTCAAATTTGTGTTAATGTATGTGCTGGTATTATATAAATCTTTGTAATTGGCCCTGTGAGATTTATGTGAAAACGTGAAGTGTATTTGTATTGCTATCTGGTTGAAAAATTGGTGTGAGCTAAAAACATGTAGGTTTATCAGTTACTTTTATGTAAATTTCAATACGAGTTTAATCATTAGGGTGTGAAAGGTTAACTGTTTTCATTAATCATCAAGATTATATATTTGTGTAACATTTAATTTCCTGTAAAACAAGTGATCATATAATTTGCAGAGCATAATATATTCTTGTCATAGTCGAAGTTTTGTTCAGATTTAATATTTCGAGTTTATTTTTGGTGTAAATTCTTTCAAAGTCTTATCATTTTTATAGAATATATTTATTTTTGTAAAGAGTGTATTATTTCTATCACTAGCATTTCTTACAGAGCTCTCTCGTATCTCTGTTAAAGAATCGAAGTAAGAGGATGTTTTGAATAATTCTTAATAATAATTACTTAGTTTGTTTTGAGTGTACATAAGAGACCTTTGGATATTCAGTGTTTTTATATATTGTCGTCTGGGAGTTATATAATTTTCTCTGAGCTCGGGTATTATTCTAGTGTAACAGATTTATGTAAAAACAGGAGGTTATTTAACTTGCCAGCCGCAATATATAATATATACTTTTGGTGCCCAGACCAAGCATTATAATAATATATACATATATATATATATATATATATATATATATATATATATATATATATATATATATATATATATATATATATATATATATATTGCTTTGACTGGCCAGACAGTAATGCACTGGATTCCTCTCTCTGGATACTGCTCATTTTTCTTTGCCTACACATAAACCGAATAGTCTGGCCTATTCTTTACACATTCTCGTCTTTCCTCATACACCTGACAACACTGAAATTACCAAACACTTCTTCGCTCAAGGGGCTAATTACTGTACTGTGATAGTTCAGTGGCTACTTTCCTCTTGGTAAGGGTAGAAGAGATTCTTTAGCTATGGCCAGCAGTTCTTCTATGAGAAGGACACTCCAAAATCAAACCAATGTTATCTAGTCTTGGGTAGTGCCATAGCCTCTGTACCATGGTCTTCCACTGTCTTGGGTTAGGCTTCTCTTGCTTGAGGGTACACTCGAGCTCACTATTCTATCTTATCTTATTTTTTCTCCCTTCCTCTTGTTTTTTTTTTTTTTTTTTTTTTTTTTTTTTTTGTAAATGGTGTGTTGGGCAGGCTTAATAGAAGGGCAATGGATGCCTGCTGGTTTATCAAGAGGTTGTCTTTTCCTTATCTGATTCTATTTTTTCGTAAAACCATCCTTACTGTCCTTCCTTCAGTTGAAGTGGCTATCCTCGAGGGTATTTAGCCTTCCATGGTGTATTGGCTCCTCCATGTTAACCAGTTTTCCCTACTTTCCTTTTATAGTCTATGGGTTTGATCAATAATTTCATTTATATTTCCTTAAAACAGATTGTTTTTTATCATTCTTATTCATTTAGTTCTTAAGTATGGTGTATCTTTTTTATTACCATTAATTTTTATGCTCTCTGGAGACATTAAGCAAAATCCAGGAGCACTACGTCCTAAATTTCGTCAATGTCGTTTACTGTATTGCAATGTTCGTGGTCTTCATGCAAATATTCAAGACCTTACAGTTGCGTTTAGACAGTACGATATTCTTTTGTGCTCAGAAACTTTGGTTTCTAATATGAGGCACTCATCTGAGCTCCTTATAACTGGTTTTAGGAAGCCAATAACGTTGAAATAATGTTTCTCAGAGGTCCTGCTATGAATTTTGATGTCATGAGATTCAGGTAACAAAAGTGTGGTAACAAAAGTTTGTGGCAGACACAACAACTTTTGTTCGTGTACGATCTACCGGAATCCTGACATGGATGATTCTATCTTCTTACCATTATGGCTAAGATACAAGAAGATGATAGAAAGGCCTCTTTTGTCTTTGTTGGTGATTTCGATGCTCACCATAGGGAGTGGTTACATTCTGTTCCTACTACTGATCGCCATGGCTTAAGACCTTATGACTTTGCCTCTGAATCAGACTGTGAACAAATCATAAGTAAAGCTACTCACAGGTCTGGTAACTGCTTGGACCTCGTATACACCGACACCCCTGGCATTATAACAAGTAAGGTTGGTTCTCCAGTTGGGATATCTGATCATGCCTTGATTTCATTAGTAGTGAAGACTGATGTATCTTACTCATGTAAGATTTATATGAAATCTCAAGCAGACTGGAATAGTATTTTGCATGATCTTTTGGGCTTGAATTGGTCACAATTGTATAGTAGTGTTGATCTTGTAGTCCCTTTAAATGAAAATCTAGTCAACATAATGGATAGGCGTATCCCTTCTCGTGTACTAAGGTACTGAGGGAAAGACAAACCATGGTTCAATGATGATTGTAGACGTGCTTATTAGGAGAGGCAGGAGGCCTATTATCTTTGGAAAGGTAACAGATCAGATTTGACCTGGAATAATTATTCTCAGCTTAGAGCTTCTGCTCAGAGAGTTTATGCTTCAACTGAAAAAGAATACAATTCAACCATAAAAGAAACCCTTTTTGGTACAACCCAGGAGCGTAAGTGGTGGACTACCCTTAAATCTGGATTCTTTAGTGTAGATACAGCAGTTCCTCCTTTACTTAAACCAGATGGCTCTGTCACTCACTGTCCAAAGGAAAAGGCAATTGATTTGGCAGATGTGTTTGACAGCAAGCAGAGTAATGAGAAACTCGAACTTCCTTATTCCTGTTTTCCTGATGCTTATAGAGGTGTAGACCCAAATAGTATTTTTCCTTTGTTTTTTTTTTATAAAGACTGCAGATTTCTTAGCTCCAAAGTTATCTGTTATTTTGCGCAAGTCAGTGAGAAGAGGAGCTTTTAGCACATGTTGGAGAATTGGTAATGTTACTCCACTATGTGTTTGTGGTAGCTCAAGTCCAATTGATTACCACCCAATTTCCATAACTCCCTTATTATCTAAAGTTTTTGAATGTCTTTTAGCAAAACGTCTTAATAGGTTTTCTGAAGGTAATCATTTGTTCCCTAGTTTGCAATTTGGTTTTCGTAAAGACCTTGGAGCATGTGATGCCCTTCTTACAATTTCCAATGCTGTACAGAAAGCCCTTGATTGTGGGCAGGAAGTTCGTATGATTGGCCTTGATTTTAGTGCTGCCTTTGACTGTGTTAATCATGATGCACTTATTTTCAAACTCAAACAGTTGGGAGTGGGTGGGTCGTTTCTTAGCACTATTATTGATTTTTTAAGTAATAGATCGCAAAGAGTTGTTGCTCATGGGCACCATAGTGAGAATAGGAATGTGATATCTGGTGTTCCTCAGGATAGTGTTCTTGGCCCATTACTTTTCATACTATATACACATGACATGTGGTTTGGTCTAGAAAACAAGCTTGTTGCATATGCAAATGATGCTACTCTCTTTGCATCAGTTCCATCACCTGAATGTAGATCTGGAATTGCTGAATCCCTTAATATAGATCTAGCTAAAATTCGTGCATGGTGCAAATTATGGGGTATGAAGTTGAATCCTAACAAAACTCAAAGTATGATTATAAGTAGTTCAAGGACCGTGGCTCCTCAACATCTATATCTCAGCATTGATAATGTTTCTTTAATTTTGTATGATTCTATTCTTTTAAAATTTTAGGTGTGATTTTCGACAGCAAATTTACTTTTGAGAAACACTTTAGGTCTGTGTCTTCTTCAATTGCACAAAAAAATAGCCTATTAAGAAAGTCTTTCAAGATTTTCGGTGATCAATCTATTCTGAAGAAGTGTATTAATTTTCTTCATTTTACCTTGTTTCGAGTATTGTTCTCCTGTCTGGTGATGAGAATCAGCAGTTGAAGATTGATTGATGGATTTATTGATTCCAGAAAACCTAAAATCAATAAATCAATCAATCAATCTTCAACTGCTGATTCTCATCCTAATTTGTTGGACAGGAACTTACGGTCTATTAAATTTCTTTTTCCTTTGACACCGTCATTCAATTAGTTCATTGTGCATGTTGCATAAGATTATTTATAATTCTGACCATCCTTTACATTCAGATCTTCCCGGATAGTTCCATCCTGTTCGTAATACTAGGCATGCAGTTAATTCTAATAGTCAGGCCTTCTCCATCATGAAGCTTAATACTACACAGTACTTTAGAAGTTTTATTCCAGCTGTGACCAAGTTGTGGAACGATCTTCCTAATCGGGTAGTTGAATCAGTAGAACTTCAAAAGTTCAAACTCGCAGCAAATGTTTTTATATTGAACAGGCTTACATAAGACTTTTACAGTTTATATATCGAATATCAGTTTTAATGTTGTTAATGTTCTTTAAATATTCTATTTTAATTTTTCATTACTTCTTATATCGTTTATTTATTTCCTTATTTCCTTTCCTCACTGAGCTATTTTTCCCTGTTGGAGCCCCTAGGCTTATAGCATCTTGCTTTTCCAACTAGGGTTACAGCTTAGCTAGTAATAATATATATATATATATATATATATATATATATATATATATATATATATATATATATATATATATATATATATACACCAGGTTCATTACCGACCTTTGCTCAGGTTAAATTCAAAACCATTTAATTGCATTTTTTGGCTATATAATGATTTTAGTCTCTTGTCGATCGTCAGCAACGATATAAAATGTTGAAGGATCCTTTTCCCTTGGCATTCCCACTCACAGCTGTCCATGAGAGAAGCACCTATAGTCCAAGCTTGTGTCATTTAGCAATTGTTCTCGCACCTTATTGATTGTGATTGCAAATGCAAGTTGGGCAGTAAATTGCAATTGTTTTTCATAAATAGTATGTCAGTTTTAATTAATTACGATGTGTATGCCTTCAAATTCCCCAGTTTGAATGGTTTCTTCAATTCTATCAGCTTGGACCCATCGCACTTTTTCGGTGGAAATTAAATGAAAATATCACTGTGGGCCCCAACTTCATAACTCCCACAAAATATTGTTCATTTATTGACCTAGAAATAGTAGCTAGAATGATATGTGTAAATATCACGTCACTATTTTTCTCCGGTAGGGAGGAATTTTTGTTACGGATAGTCAGACACATGCCTTTTCTATTTAAAATATATATATATATATATATATATATATATATATATATATATATATATATATATATATATATATACACCACAACGTTTGTGGTTTAGTATTGGATACGTTCCTATCTTGCCGTCCATGGTTTAGATCAATCCCCGCTCAAGTTTAAGTATCAAGTAGTCTATAAAACGTTATATTAACATCCTTGTGAGCTAGGGATGATAGGAATACCTACTTAGCCATCAACAACCATTGCCTTACCCTCCCTGGTCCCCACTTGGGTGGAGAGGCTGCTTGGGCACTATGACATGGACCTGAACTTTGTCTCGGTGGCTCATGGGAAAACTTTAAAAGCTCTTCCATTTCTATATCCATATTTGTAGCGATATAATGGCTTGAAAAAAAGAGGGGGGGGAATGAATAAACCGTCAAGTTATATTTTTTGAGTACTTGTAGTAACGAAGTTAATTTCCTTTCTGTCATAGATTCGAATGGAAGCGACTGGCTCCAGTCCAAAATCTCTAACATGGTCCGCTCACAAACATTGAGATTGGCCGCCACCTTCTCATTGCTGATTCGTGTAAACATAACATTAATAATAATAAAACAGATAATAGGTAATTATAATACCTAAGATACTTATCCACGTGGCACATCCCTGTAATATTTCCAGAGGAGAGGCGCAATGAGATGTTGATTTGCAAGCGAATCGAGCCAAGAGCACGAGTGGCACCCAGTCACCATACTTGTTGGCGGATTATGTTAAAGATTTTGGGTTGGACACAGTCGCAGCCGATTTGTATGGTTCAGATTTAAGATGAATTTCGCAAAATTTATGTTATGTTCGTATAACTTAGGTCCTTTAAATGATCTACTCTACTGTATATACTTTTTTATGTAAGGTAGTTATACCGGTTTTCCTCTTAAGGAAACGGGTCTGGAACGATAACAAGATTTCTGTTATCCCGTTTGTAGATCATAAAAAATTTGCTTTGTCTTAGTATTTAAGATAGTATTTGTTTATCTCGCCTTTTCCTGTGCGTGTTTCTTCTAAAACAGAATCATCTTATTAATATTATTTTTTATGTTAACATGATATAGACAGTTCTCTCTCTCTCTCTCTCTCTCTCTCTCTCTCTCTCTCTCTCTCTCTCTCTCTCTCTCTCTCTCTCTCTCTCTCATTGAAATGCGTCTTAGCGAATGTTATTTGTGGACGCTCCATCGACAAGTACTGTATTTTCGTTTGAATTTGTCAGAATATTGGTACGAATAGAGGGACGTAGCCTTTAACGAACGAATCAAAAATCTATTATCATGAATTTGATGCCGTCTACATATTAAACGGACGCGAACTTTACGTTGGAGATTTTGCTATTGTTTTAGATTTTGAGACAAACAAATCTTTGTTTTAACGTCCTTCTTAAAGGTTTAATCCTTGCAAAAATTCTCCTCATTATTTAGTGGACCTCCATACTAATCCTACTTGTATATGGATGTGTACGTGTGTTCTGCTCCGACGTTGGCCCGAGATCAGCAACAACTTTCGATTTCTAAGAAAAACCAGGTCGTAGTGCAGGCTACCAGGCCAGATGCATTCATCAGACGAGTTGGGTGTTCTTTTTATGGACATTTGGAACATTTCTTGGCCTTGCTACTAGATTCCCCAAATCAATTTTCTTTTCATAGCATTCACCTAGGATTTTTTCCCCTCTCTCTCTTTTCATAGTATGCACTGAAGTTTTCCATTTCTCTCTCTGTAGCATTTACTGAAGATTTTTACTCTCTCTCTCTCTCTCTCTCTCTCTCTCTCTCTCTCTCTCTCTCTCTCTCTCCTCTCTCTCTCTCTCTCTCTCTTTTAATAATTAACGTATATTTAGTGTGAAACATATGGTAATGTTTGGAATATAATGACACGAAAATCTATACCATAATAGTTGTATACCATGTTCGGTTTCTTCACCCTGGTAAGTAAATTAATGACCAATAGACTGCCATTTTCCCTTCTATTACGTAACTCACCTAGGAGTAAGTTTTTACCTCGACAACTTAATTGTACCGATTACGTTACAATGTACAGTCGTTTAATAAGTACGTTGACACTTTATTCAGTTCAGATAGATTCTATGAATATCGGTACACATTTATACTATGCAATTATTGACACAGGAATTTCCATGTGTATTATGTGATTTAGCATGTATGGGTTCGTATATACTGTGTGTGTATATATATATATATATATATATATATATATATATATATATATATATATATATATATATATGAACGTGTGTAAGCATGCATAAAAGTGAAGCGTGAAGCATGAATACCGAACACGTATGAAAGAAAAAAAATTTAACCTATTCATGTCATTTTTTGTGAAGTATACACGATGTAAGAAGTATGATAGAATTGTGGAGATACATAGGAGTGGAAATAATGTTAGTGCATGTATAAGGATGAACCAGAATATATAAGGGTGGGGTACATGGTTGAGAGACAAGTCAAAGAAAGGAGAGGCCTTTACATTAAGGAAACGTGCAATATCGGGGCGAAGTACTTACAGTTTTATGTGCGAGGAAATTTGCAGCTGCTGTTGTTGGTTTATGAAAAAATCAATGTTGATATAACGACACTAGACGTTCATCCACAGCTCAACAGTTAAGTGTTGAGTAAGGCTGTTTACGTTCTTTTATTTTCAAGCAGCTAACCACCCCTGATAGGAGAAATAGATAATTGTTAAAAATATATATATAGACTTTTATGTACTGTATATATATATATATATATATATATATATATATATATATATATATATATATATATATATATATATATATATATATATATATACCTCTTTCCCTTAGGGAAAGAGGAATACAACCAAGAGTAAATTGACTCTTCCTTTGAGAAATCATAATCCGATAAGCTGAAAGATCATTGACTGACAGATGTCCCCCCAACACCATAAATTCGGAGATACCAGTGGTGAAACAAGTATCTGATAAGGGTCGAACAATAGAAAGATTTAAAAGGTTTCCGTAAAAGGAACCCTTTCCGGGTTCATTACAAGCATTGTTTATGCTTGGTTGTCTGTTTGAACTGTTTCTAATATATATATATATATATATATATATATATATATATATATATATATATATACATACATACATACATACTCTTACAAAGTTGGTCTTCATGAAAGTAGAATATTTTATTCATGTATTTTATTTGTGTATTTAAGAGATGTATAACCAGCTCGTAAGGTGAGTTCCACTTATGTAGGATTAAGTAATATATGTAGACTTCATAAGACTTTTGTCATTCCTTGATTGTATTTTCATTCAGTTCCGAATATGTAAATTTACGCTATTTTAAAGAATTAAAGTTTCATTTCATGTAGTTTTGTTACTAAGTCTTACGTAATATTGCGTATGTATTCTGTATGACACACGAGGTAGCATGAGGGATTACGTCATTTTTATTTTCTTAAATGGTTAGAAAATGCATGAATATTCTAGATTAAAGTTTTCTCTTTTTTTGTAATGTTAAAAGAGGTGGAGGGTGGAGTTAGCTGAGTGTTGCCCTTGCCACGCTACGTTGGTACCCCTGCTTCAAAAATTGACAAGTTGACAATCTGACATTGTGAGAGCCCTCCGGACCATGAACAACTCTGGCTCTGTAAAGCACTGCCATCCTTGTGAGTTTTTGGGAGCCTGTAAAAATGTGGCAATGAAGGGTTCATAACTTTGAACTTTTCCAAGACCTCGGTGTCTTTTTTATTGTTTCCAATTTTTCTCACTGATTTGAAAAATTCCGGAGCAATAGAGTTACGGGGGTCTTTTGTTAATTTTTCATATGTAGTGTCATTGTCTAAGAGCTGTTGAGCTTTATTGACATATCCCAAGACCATAGGAAGTGCCCTTATTAATGTTTATCAAAATAAGAGATATAGAATCCGGCATTTATAAAGTACCAGGTGGGGATTGTGAAAAATTCTACGTTGGACAAATAGGCTGTTCTCTATCACAAAGATTATCCGAACATATAAGATCTGTTAGGTATGGTTTTGAAAACTCGGGGATTTAGGGCACCAGATTAACTGGAGTGAGTCTTCTTTGCTTTTTAAGATTATCTGTCCGTACAGAAGGAAGATCCTGGAATCAGCCATCATAAATCAATCAAACACAATAAACTTATCCGGAGGCCAATGGAAAGCTGACACAGTGGACAATACTTTTCTCAACAGGATCATAAAGAAGATAATCCATGGAGACCGACCACCAGATATGCATCAGAGGTCAAGACATCCTCCGAGCGGGATGTAATTAAAATTTGGCTAATCCTTCCAGCACTTAAAACAACCTTAGAACAATTGGAAGCACCCTTTTGCTTTCCTATATAAACTGTCACTGTCCACTGTATTCCTCATTTTTACTTTACATCCTGAAGGGGGCCAATATGTATTGGTCGAAATATAGTGATTTATTTACATTCCCTTTGTTTCTTTTATGGGCATTTTGAAGAAACATATAATATATACATATATATATATATATATATATATATATATATATATATATATATATACAGTATATATATATATATATATATATATATATATATATATATATATATATATATATACACATATGTATATAAGCTGTAGTGTGCCAGCAGAATATAACAATTACCAAGCTATTATTGTAAAAATAATTAATTTACTGTTCTTGTACAGTTGTAAAGAAAGGGTGATGAAAATAGGGTACCTAATCTCCTAATCTGGCTTTATTGTTGTTTTCAAAGGTTTTAGACTTGTCTTTAAAGGGTGCTTCCTTCAAGGAAAAATTAACTAAGTGTTTACGCCCGGACACGATACCTTCTGGGATAGAGCTCTTCTCAATGGCCACCAGATTAACTTGACTATAGCACAGTCTTATTGATCGTGGTGTTACTCAAGCCCTTTCACGTTAATGCATCCCCACTCAAAAAGGGATATATACTGTGTTGTCATGGGTAGATAGAATAATATAGGAAAGAATGTTAAAACATGTGATTTTTCTACTCTTAGAGAAGCAGAGAGAGAGAGAGAGATAAGGTCCCGCTATTGTTTATTGAAGCTGTCATCGTCAAGATATTTATTATGTGCCTAGGCTGGTGGTCTTTGAGCACAACGATCCCCTGTCTATAGCGGACCAAGGAAGCCATAGGAGAAGAAGAACAGTGTTTGTCGCCGAAGGATATACACATTAGCTGAAGGAGTCAACGTTATGGAATTTGATTACACCAGCAGATCGTTCGCCTAGGTGTTATCAGCGGTTTCAAGGAACACCAATGAGGATGAAGAAACGAGAAAATTTCCTTTTATGGAACTGTCCATAGTTAACCCCTCCCATACAGGGATATATAAACTTCCACGCGATCGAGAGAAGAGAGAGTACGAAAGACAGAAGAGGAAGAAGCCCGAGAGAGAGAGAGAGAGAGAGAGAGAGAGGGAGAAGAAGCTCAGAGAAGAAGAGAAGGCGTAAGGACCAGAATGCAGATGTAACCAGCTTTGTCCGAGATGTCCTAACGAGATGCCTCCCGCCCTCATTACCAACGACGAAATGCCAGACCTGAAATATCTCCGTCCCTGTCAACCGTCGAGAGCTGCTGAGAAGAGTAGTATATTCTTTTTGTATTATTTATCTACCATCTTGACTGTTCCCCTATTTGCTGGAGTGTAGTTTAATCAAATGATTTTCTTTGTTTAGTTCAGTGCTTCCTAAGTACTCAATCAAGAAACATTCACCTTTGACTAGTTGTAAATAAAATTATGCTTTTTCTTGCGAGTTTTCTTTCTATATTTCCTATTGTTTCATATTGGTTTTCAGTCGAAGAGTCCCCATTTCATTAATCAATTCAATAGAACCTGGTTCGATCCCCACGAGGATCGTAACAGTTGGCGACCTTTGCCAGAATTTTCGACTACATAACCAATTGAAACAGGGAGAATATAGAAAGAAGCAGAATGAGTGCGATTACGAGAGATTTGATAGATTCTAAACTTCTTGGTCTAGATGGCGATGATCTCCGTGAATATGTTATTAAGAGAGAACAGGGAATGTTTGAGAGAGATGAAAGAGCAGCTGAAAGAGAAGAAAATGAAAGAAAGCGAGAAGAAAATGAAAGACAGCGTAAGCATGAGTTGGAAATGGCTCGTTTAAGACAAACTCTTCATAACAGTCGGTCAGGTAGCAGATCATGGAGTAATTCATCTTTAAATAGTGACACTGATAGTTTAGATATGAGTGCAGTACTTAAACTTATACCAAAATTTGATGAGGAAGATGTTACGAAATATTTTATGTCTTTTGAAAAGTTAATGAACAGAGTAGGCGCTCCTAAAAGACAGTGGACTTTGTATTTACAATCAGTTTTAAGTGGTAAAGCACATTCTGTGTATAGTTGTTTGTCTGAGGATGAAAGTGAAGATTATGAAACTGTGAAAGAAACTGTACTTAGTGCATACAGATTGGTACCAGAGGCGTACCGTAAGAAGTTTAGAAGTTTGAAGAGAGATGATACTAGTACTTATGTAGAGTACGGAAAGAAGTTAGAAAGATCGTTTTGTGATTGGTTGACTTCCGCTGAAGTCGATAATTTTGAAGATCTCAAGAACTTAGTTTTGTTAGAAAGTTTCAAAGATAACATATCCCCAGACATCAAATTATATATAGAAGATAGGCGTGAAACATCTTTTGCCAGTGCTACGAGATTAGCAGATGAGTACAGTCTCACACACGGTTTAAGTGGCAGTAAAAAGAAAAACGATCTTTTGTCAAGTAAGGCACAACATAGTAAAAGTAGTTCTAACAATAACGATAATAGGAACCGGGATTATTATTATCATTACTATTGTTACACATGTGGGAAGGAAGGTCATATTTCTCGGTACTGTAGGAGCCAATGGGCAGTCAGTAATTCAGAGGTCACTTGTTACAATTGTAATAAGAAAGGTCATATAGCTAGGAATTGCACATTAGAAAGTACGAATGTGAAGAAGCCTGTGTCACTAGTTAGTAATCTTTCTTCAGGAAGGAATAGTCTCTTGAAAGAAACTAGGAAACATTATGGTGAATTTTTGTCTGAAGGTTTAGTTTCTTCTCTTAAAGGAGGTGATTCAAGGGAAGTAGTTTTGCTTAGAGATACGGGAGCGGCCGTATCACTCGTTAGGAGAGAAAGTGTACCAAGGAATGTAATAATCAGCATGAAAGAAAAAGTTGTGCTAGGTGGGTTTCCGAACACTTGTGTAGTTTGTCCTTTGTTAAAGATGAAATTGGAAAGTCAGTTAGTAACAGGAGATGTAAAACTAGCAGTCGTGGATACTTTGCCCATAGACGGCGTTGACATTATTGTTGGCAATGATTTAACTACCTCCAAGTGTGTGAATCCTATTTTAAGTGAAGTTCAAGTGCCTGAAATGATAGTAACCAAGTCAGGATTAGATACAGAAATTGACTACGGTCATAGGTTGTTCGAGGATTCGAACGTAGGTAATAGAGGCAGTGATGATGAGCTTAGCATGAGTGTAGCTGAGGAAACTGACTTTACAAATGTTGATGATGTGAGCAGAGATGATGATGTAGCTGTCGAAAGAAGTGATGTACAGATTAGTGTTTCAGAAACTAGCTTATTGAGTAAGGATGAACTAGTTAAGATGCAGAGGGAAGATGAAACACTAACTAGAATTTTTGAATGTGAATTGGATGATGAACCTGAAAATGTTTGTAAGGAAACATTTAGTTTAAAAGACGAACTTTTGTGTCGCTATGTTCGTCCTAAGACATGTAGCAAAGAGGAGGTCATAGAGCAATTAGTAACTCCTAGGAAACTTCGTGAATCAATTTTGAAATTAGCACATGATGAACAAGGACATTTAGGAGTAAATAAAACATTCAAGTGTATAACTAAAACGTACTTTTGGCCTAAAATGAAAAGTGGTGTGAAGAGATATGTTTTAAGTTGTCACGAATGTCAAATGGCTGGCAAACCTAATCAAGTAATTCCCCGGGCTCCATTATGTAATATCCCATCGGTAGGAGAACCTTTTGAGAATGTCGTAATTGATATCGTAGGCCCTTTGCCCAGGAGTAAGGGAGGGAATATCTATCTATTAACAATCATTGATAGACTAACACGATATCCAGAAGCAATCCCAGTAAGAAATTGTAATGCAAAAACTGTAGTTAAACGCTTGCTGAACTATTTCTCTAAATTTGGACTTCCTTGCGTTATACAGAGTGATAATGGTAGCAATTTTATATCAAAGTATTTCAGAGATAAAATTAAAGAGTTAGGGATTAAACTTGTAACTTCCACCCCGTACCACCCTGAATCACAAGGAATTGTTGAACGTTTTCATCAAACGTTGAAAAGTTGCTTAAGGAAGTTGTGTAATAATTTCGAACATGATTGGGAAGAAAAGTTACCTTTTGTCTTGTTGACTTTACGATTAACTCCTAATGAAACCACGGGATTTAGTCCTTTTGATTTGTTGTTCGGTCACACCGCTAAAGGACCTTTAGAAACTTTAAAGTGTAAGTTAATGCAAGAAGAAGATAGAAAGGATTACATACAGAATATCGAAAATCACAAAGAGGATTTAAGGAAAGCCTGGCAGATGGCAAAAGAAAATGAGAGCAACCGTCAAGGGGAAACTAAAAGAAAATACGATCTTAAGGCTAAAGACAGAATTTTCCATGTGGGTGATAAAGTCTTAGTATTAGTCCAGAAAGAAGGTCCCTCATTATCTTATAAGTTCGAAGGTCCATTTCCTATCATAGAAAAAAGGGGAAATTTGAATTACTTAATTGATATGGGTAAGCGTAGAGCTAAGTGGTTGCACATCAACTTGCTATAGAAATATAATGAACGTCCAATGCCAGTTGTAACAGTGTCGCAGAGAGAAATTACTTTTGAGAAGAACTCTGATGTTCTTAATAATTTCACGTTGTTTAATTCTAGCTTAGAAGAAGAAAAAACAAGGGAATTATTCAATGTATTTTCAAATTATCCAGAAACTGTTAGTGATAAATTGGGTTTGACTAATCTTTTAGAACACGATATTGAGTTACAGGACACAAAACCCATTAGACAAAGCCCTTATCGTCTAAGCCCAGAAAAAACAAATTCAGTCCGACAGGAAATTAAGTATATGCTAGACAATGGTTTGATTGTTCCCAGCGAAAGTGACTGGTGTTCTCCAATAGTTCTTGTTAAGAAGGAAGATGGATCAGATAGGCTGTGCATTGATTTTAGAAAAGTGAATAGTGTTACGAAACAAAGTAATTTTCCTCTCCCCAGGATAGAAGATTGTTTAGATAAAATAGGAAATGCTAAGTTTATTTCTAAACTTGATTTGGCCAAAGGTTATTGGCAAGTACCTTTAAGTAGTCGAGCACAGAAAATATCTGCTTTCATAACACCTTTCGGTAGTTATGAACCCAAAGTTATGGCTTTTAGTCTACGGAATGCAGCGAGTACTTTTCAGAGATTAATGAATAGAGTTTTAAATGGAATTGATAACTGTGTTGTGTATTTGGATGATCTTGTAATATTTTCAGATACGTGGGAGCAACATTTACGCATTTTAGCTGAAGTATTGTCAGCACTTGAAAAAGCAAAACTTGTTTTAAATCTGAAGAAATGTGAATTCGGAAAAACCTCGATCACATATTTGGGTCATAAGGTAGGTCTAGGTAAGATTTGTCCAAAAGATGGGAACATAGAAGCTATCATCAACTTCCCAATTCCTACCAGTAAAAAACAGGCAATAAGATTCATCGGAATGATTTCATATTTCCGCCGATTTGTTCCTAATTTTTCAGAAATAAGTGCTCCAATAACTAATCTTTTCAAGAAAGGACGAAGTTTTGTATTTGATAATGACTGTATCGAAGCTTTCAATAAGTTAAAGGCCATAATGATTCACGAGCCCGTACTAATGTTGCCCGATTTTAGCAAGGAATTTAATTTAGCGATAGATGCAAGTGATATTGGAATAGGAGGAGTTCTGTTGCAAGAAGTGAATGGGATCAAGCACCCTGTAGCTTATTATTCGAAGAAGTTAAGTAAAGCACAGCAGAATTATTCAACTATTGAGAAGGAATTGTTTAGTTTAGTATCAACCTTGCAACATTTTGAGATTTATGTACGTAGTGGTCATGTTTTAACTGTGTATACTGATCACAATCCATTAGTTTACTTAGATAGATTTAAGAATAAGAATAAACGTCTCATGCGTTGGAGTTTAGAATTACAAGATTATGATTTAAAGATAGTTCATATAAAGGGAAAGAATAATGTAATAGCCGACAGTCTTTCTAGAGACTTTTCAGAATGATATGGACGTTTGTTTTCTTTCTGTGTTTTTTTTTTTTTCTTCTATCAACACGTAAGAGTGTGTTTTGGTTTTAGGTACATGATACGAGAGTAATGAAGTAATTGTCTCTCAGTTTAGTGATAAGTGATTTTCTCCTTTGAGAGTTTTGTTTAAAAAAAAAAGATAAAATCAGTAGATTTTCCTTTTTTTTCTTTTAGGGGGACGTGTCATGAGTAGATAGAATGATATAGGAAAGAATGTTAAAACATGTGATTTTTCTACTCTTAGAGAAGCAGAGAGAGAGAGAGAGATAAGGTCCCGCTATTGTTTATTGAAGCTGTCATCGTCAAGATATTTATTATGTGCCTAGGCTGGTGGTCTTTGAGCACAACGATCCCCTGTCTATAGCGGACCAAGGAAGCCATAGGAGAAGAAGAACAGTGTTTGTCGCCGAAGGATATACACATTAGCTGAAGGAGTCAACGTTATGGAATTTGATTACACCAGCAGAGCGTTCGCCTAGGTGTTATCAGCGGTTTCAAGGAACACCAATGAGGATGAAGAAACGAGAAAATTTCCTTTTATGGAACTGTCCATAGTTAACCCCTCCCATACAGGGATATATAAACTTCCACGCGATCGAGAGAAGAGAGAGTACGAAAGACAGAAGAGGAAGAAGCCCGAGAGAGAGAGAGAGAGAGAGAGAGAGAGAGAGAGAGGGAGAAGAAGCTCAGAGAAGAAGAGAAGGCGTAAGGACCAGAATGCAGATGTAACCAGCTTTGTCCGAGATGTCCTAACGAGATGCCTCCCGCCCTCATCACCAACGACGAAACGCCAGACCTGAAATATCTCCGTCCCTGTCAACCGTCGAGAGCTGCTGAGAAGAGTAGTATATTCTTTTTGTATTATTTATCTACCATCTTGACTGTTCCCCTATTTGCTGGAGTGTAGTTTAATCAAATGATTTTCTTTGTTTAGTTCAGTGCTTCCTAAGTACTCAATCAAGAAACATTCACCTTTGACTAGTTGTAAATAAAATTATGTTTTTTCTTGCAAGTTTTCTTTCTATATTTCCTATTGTTTCATATTGGTTTTCAGTCGAAGGGTCCCCATTTCATTAATCAATTCAATAGAACCTGGTTCGATCCCCACGAGGATCGTAACGTGTGTGTATATATATATATATATATATATATATATATATATATATATATATATATATATATATATATATATATATGTACATATATATATATATATATATATATATATATATATATATATATATATGTATATATATATATATATATATATATATATATATATATATATATATATATATATATATATATATATATATATATATATATATGTACATATATATCTATATATATATATATATATATATATATATATATATATAATGTCCTAATTCATGTATATATGTGTGTGTGTTTTATATCAAGGTAAATGAACTTAATATTCATGAGTATTCCACAAAAACCTATGTGTCAGCATGTTTTGCAATGGCTGCATTTTGATAACGAAGGCAGTAGTTAGTTGCCGGCGAGCACTCGAGTTGATAAGTCCCTCACCTGAGAGGGCAGTTGTGTATTGTGTACTTACAAACGAACCTTTTGTAATAAATGAAGACAATCCATATGCTGACGTCTCTTATCCGTCTGCACGGGTCATATTGGTGACAGGTGTAAAAAATATGTCTGTTTGTGTATGCTGTGAGTGTTGTTCTTCTTTGAGACGGTGAAATAAAAGTTCAAGATGGCGAGATACACAAGGACTAACATAGCAGACACTGCTGCTGCAGAAGATGAGAATGAAGGAGCAGTGGTATATAGCATTCCCGATGAAGAATATAGACAGGAAATTAAAATGCAAGAATTGGAAAATATGTTAGATAATTTTACAACAGTTAATAAACAGACTGTTGGTGGAACGAGAACAAGAGCGGCGTGCAAGCGCAACATATCCGATGTACATAAACGAAGTTCAAACACACACAAGTGAAAGTACACATGCACAGCCGAGTGAAGATACGCAAATTGTAGTTCGAAAGTTGCCAGAACTCCAGGCAAGTGTTAGGCCTTTTGATGATCACCGGCCAAAAGAAGGTTTTCAATCAATTGAAGTGGATTTGAGAGACTTTGAAGTAGCTGCATATGGGTGGTCGGAAAGAAAAAAAGCCATTCAGATAATTAAATTGCTGAAAGATGCTCCGGCAATGGAGGTAATGTGTTGGCCACGAGAAAGTTTGAGAAGTTATACTGAAATAAAACAACGTTTAATTGAGAAGTATGCCTTGCCTGATGCTAGAAAGGGAGACCTAAAGGAAAATTACAAACCCAAAATACGGGATCGTGAATCCGTTCTTAGTTTTGCAACTCGCATTTTTCGGGATTGCGATTCGTTTGCTACCCGGAGTGCCAATCTCCCAGAGGGGGATAAAAAGACAGTTGCCCGTAAACATATTCGCAGATTAGTAAACCCGTATTTATGTGGTTATTTGTTCGATGACAATCGCTCGTTAGCAGACGTAGTGAGTGCGATACAAAAAATTTTAGACAATTTGCCAGAAGAAAAAAGGACTAGGAATAATGGGGCCGATTTCGAGAAGTTGGCAGCCATGAGAGGAAGTCGACCCCCGAAGAGTGGTAAGGGGGAATGCAGTCAGAAGATTAGCAGAGTCTTCAGATGTTGGCACTGTGGGGGAGAGGGGCACCGACGATTGTAGTGCCCCACCCAAGGATCCCCCGCTGTTACACTTGTCAGGCCTACGGTCATTTATCTCGAGAGTGCCCAGCAAAAAAACGCCCAGGGCGGGCGGGCTGGGGCGCATGCACACCTCCCCCCGCCCAATGTCCGAGGAAAAGGAAACAGAGGAAGGGAGAGAGAAGGAAGTTCGATGCCCCCCCCCCCCCCCCCCCGCATGACATCACAAGCAGTAGCCGAGGAAGCAGTGACGACAGACGTGACAGAGCAGGCACTGGGACCTCCATCGGTACCCCCGACCTCACCCCCGCAGCACTAGGGAAAGGACCAGTGGCCAGCGGCATGGCAGCTGAGGTCATTAGCCCGTGTCCCATATCTCGTAATGGCCGGCTGGGAATGTTAGCAGTTAGGATCAACCTGCAAGATAAATCCATCCGAGCGCTGATTGACACGGGAGCCAGTGTTTCATTGACTGAAAAAAAATTCTCCTAAAATCCACTACAGCCAGCGGCATCCATTGTTCTTGACACACCAGGAGGAAATAAACTACACATAAACCATACATCAATCAGCCAGTTTAAGGTGGAGTATGTGAAGTTTATATATGATTTTTTTGCCTTGCCCACCTTGGAAATTCCAGGAATCGAGGCTATCCTAGGAATAGACTTTATATCTAATAATCAAATTTGCATTTTTGGGGGAAAAGATACAATAACAATAAAAGCAGGAGGGTACATTTTGCCGATAGAAAGTCTTGAGAAAGTAAGTGCGTGTGTTAGCTCGAAGAGACATTTAAGTAGGGTAACAGCTGTACCTGAGAGAGGAGAAGTGTTGTCCCCCCAGACCATTACGAGTATATCTGTGACCCCGTGTCACCCTCTTGCGGAAGGAACCAAGGTAGTTGTTAAATCCAATGACAATTGGGCCCATATGATATTAGAGGGCTTGACAGAAATTAAAGAGAACAGAGCTGATATAACAATAGTTAATTTGTCAAATAAAAGAGTTATGTGAAATTGCTAATAATGGGATGTTGGGAGCCACAACTCCAGCCCGCACAGACGAACACACTCAGAATTTGATTATGCAAGCGCGAAAATTATGTCCCTCATAATATCAGCCTGTAGTTAGTGACATTGTCAATAATTATTTCGATGCAATTGCAATTGGAGATGAGCCACCCGGGAGGATTGATCAATTTCCCTTTAGCATTGAAACTGGGCAGGCGAAGCCGATCAGGTCAAGGCCTTATAAGGTACCCATTCATTTCCAGGGAGAGATAGAAAGGGAAATTAATAAATTAAGGGAACAAGGGGTAATCGAGGAGAGCGAATCCCCCTGGGCTTCTCCAATTGTAGCTGTTAGGAAAAAGGATGGCTCGGTAAGATTGTGTGTTGATTATAGGAAATTGAATGCAGTCACTAAGGATAATGCATTCCCATTGCCCTCATTCGAAAAATTACTTGTGAAAGAACGGGATAGCAAATATTTTACAACTGTTGATTTAAAATCTGGATACTATCAAATACCCATTCAGGAAGACAGTAAATGTATAACGGCATTTATAGCTAACGATCAATTACTTCAGTTTAATTTTCTTCCTTTCGGTGTTAAGAATGCTCCAAGTCATTTTTCTAGAGTAATGATGGTGGTTTTGTCGCCCTTAATTGGCCATGATGTTCTTGTTTATTTAGATGATATCATAATTACAGGGAAAATGGCCGAAGAAATTAATAATGATATTCGTAAAGTTTTAGAAGCATTGCGACGTAATGGTATGAAAATGAATTTGTCAAAGTGCAAATTTTTCTGTAAACAGGTCGAATTTTTAGGTCACATACTAACCCCAGAATGTATCTAACCCTGCCCCAGTATGAAGTAGCGGCTATTTAAGATTTCCCTAGGCCACGTAACTCTAAGGAAGTAACTGGGTTCCTTGAGCTTGCTGGGTATTACCGTAAATTCATAAGAGGTTTTGGAGAGATAGAAAGACCCTTAGATGCTTTAAAGAAACAAAAAGTAATAAATTGGGGAGAGGAAGAAGAAAGGGCCTTTAACCATTTGAAAGCTGCCCGAACTAGCAACAACATTACTCGCATATCCTAGAGTTGATCGCCCGTTTTTAGTGACAACAGATGCGAGAAGCGTAGCGATTGGTGGCGTAGTTTCTCAACGAGATGATAAAGGCAGAGAGAGACCCATTTGTTTTGCTTCCCAGGCGTTAAAAGGGGCAGAAAAGAATTATAGTACATTCGATCGAGAGCCTTTGGCTATTCTTTGGGTTCTAGAGAGGCATCGGTTCTTTTTATTAGGTCAGTCGATTGAGTTCCAAAGTGATCATCGCCCCTTAAGTGATTTGTATTATAAAAATGATTTGACCTCTCGTCAAGCGAGATGGATTGAGAGATTGTTAGAGTTTAATATAAAGGGTTCTCACCACATAAAAGGTAAAGCTAACAAGGTAGCTGATGCTCTCTCTACAGGTGCAGTAATAGGAGTAACAACTAGGGCACAAAAGAGGAACGAAGGACGTAACCAAAATGTTGAAGACCCCCCATCATAATAGAGGAAATAGAGAACGGGATGAGAGTTCTCGCGATGCACATGCAGTAGACGGGAGAGAGCGAGAGAGAGAGAGAGAGGGAGAGAGAGAGATACGTACGGCGAAGGGGAATAAATGTGGATGACCAAGGACATGACCAGGGGTGTCCAGAATGAATGCCCTGATGATGCAGGTTTGATTGACTTGGGAGGTTGGGAAATAAAAGAAGTCCGAGAGGGACAGAAAAAAGAGGAATGAATGGAAAGAGTGCGAGCAGTGATTAAAGGGGAATCAGAGAGTTATCTGTCATTTCTGAATGTGCCTCGTGAGAAATTTTTTATTGAAAATGATGTCTTATATTGTGCTTACGAGAGGAGGGGAGGGAAACTTTGTGCACGGGCAGTTCTTCCTCCCTCTTTAATTAAACGAGCCATCCACATTGTACATGGAAGTCCGTATGCAGGGCATTTAGGGATTGCTAGAACATCAAGGAGAGCACGTGAATCCTTCTTTTGGTTACGAATGAAAAAGTTTATAGAGAATCATATAAAAGGTTGTCATGCTTGTAACTGTTTCAAAAAACATAAAAACACTGTACCGGAAGACAGAAAGTGGCCGGTAGTTCCCATTAAATTCTATAGAGTGCATATGGATGTAGTAGGACCATTTCCTACTAGGTTAACACAACATAAGCATATATGTGTATTTGTGGATGCATTTACTCGGTACACTCATACTTACGCAATGTTGGATAAATCTGCAAATTCATTAGCCCAGGTGCTGTGCTCTTTCATTACTAGGTTTGGTTGCCCGAAAATTTTGATAAGTGATAATGGTCATGAGTTTATAAATAAGGTGGTGAAATCGGTCACGGACTTGATGAAAATTGAACACTTTTCAGTGACCGCATGTAGGCCTTCAGCAAATGGCTTAGTAGAGTCGCATAATAGGGAAATAGTACGAATTTTGCGTTACTTAGTGGCTGATGACCCCCTTCATTGGCACGCCATGCTTCCTACAGCTGAGCTAGCTTTGAACATTGCATATAATGCTTCGCTCAATGACACGCCTTTCATTTTAGTGTATGAACAGGATTCTGTGTTACCATATACGGTACTCTTTAATTCACAACAATTGCCAAATTATTCAACTGAGCAATACCGTGTATATTTATTAAATCTATTGAGGAGAGTAATGAACACCACTGAAAGGTTTTTGAAAAGAGCTAATGAAAATCACAGCTCAAAGTATGATGGTCGGTTCAAATCCGCATCGGTAAAAGTATTTGTGGGCGATTGTGTGTATTTGAAACGATTACAACCTAGGGAACACAAACTAGACCCAGCGTATTTGGGTCCGTACCGAGTAAAGATGGTTAAGTCTAACACAGTTGTGATACAAAGCATTGTTAGCGGTGCAATGTCTGAACACCATCAGGTAGTTTTAAAAGTGTTCCTCCTTACCCCTGCATACATGACATCCCTCGAGTTGATGAGTAGAATTTTTTTTTTCCCTTGCTGTTGTTGTTGTTTGAACAGATCTCATTTCTTCTTTCGACGTGTTTTGAACAAACGTGATGATAACAATGTGTGATGTTGATGCTAGATTTATATGTAAAATGTTGTGGTAATTTTTGCTGAGTGTGGAAATACGTATAACATTGTTGAGTGAACTTAAAACAATCGGAGGTTAAATAGGTCAAGTGAGATCCGTCAGACGGATGCTGTATTATTCATGTATTTATATGAATCCTGGTTGCTGGGGCCGGGGCGGTTCCCGAATGGCAAGTGGCTGCGGGATTAAAGTTCAGCCTTGAGGATAGGCAGTGTTAGAGAATGTGTAGATCTGAATACCGTATACTTAATGTTATAAGAGAAGGGCGGGAAGATGAAGGATTTTCTCGAGAAAATGGCTAGTGGCCACCGGTTGAAAGTTGCAAGTGCAAGTGTTGTAGTGATTTAAATAAATGGTGAAACGGTGGTGGTGAGTTGTGTTGCGAAATTGTACCGTAAACCCAGACAAGTAAAATCGAGGGATGAAGGAATATCTATTCCTACCCCTGTCCCGCCCAAGAAGCCCATATTGCCTGCAACCAGAGGGAGGTTATTGATGAGGTTATATAGACCTGATGTTATGATTTTTATTCACTTTGGGTATTCTGTGTTTTGGTTGCAGAGGTCTTAAGAAGAAATGAGTGGAATTATTTATATTGTTTTGTGTACATTTTTACATGCAATATTTCATTTTTTATTTTTTTTGTGGAAGATGTGTTGTTTTTTGGGGTGATTTCTATATACAGTATATATATATTATGTTGCATTTTTATTTAGTACTTGCCATGCCTATTCCGGGTTGGAGTGTCCTCCATATATCATTGACCAGTGAGGGCGAGTGCGCACCACCTCCCAGAGTGAGGAGCTTTGGGGGGAGTAATGTCCTAATTCATGTATATATGTGTGTGTTTTATATCAAAGTAAATGAATTCAATATTCATGAGTATTCCACAAAAACCTATGTGTCAGCATGTTTTGCAATGGCTGCATTTTGATAACGAAGGCAGTAGTTAGTTGCCGGCGAGCACTCGAGTTGACAAGTCCCTCACCTGAGAGGGCAGTTGTGTATTGTGTACTTACGAACGAACCTTTTGTAATAAATGAAGAAAACCCATAGGACGACGTCTCATTATCCTTCTGCACGGGTCATATATATATATATATATATATATATATATATATATATATATATATATATATATATATATATATATACTGTATATATAAAAGCTTCAGCTGCAAACAGAAACAGAAATAAGCTAATTATCGTGAACAATAAATACATGGAGCCAGTTAGAAAAAATATCACTATATATACATATGGCCACTGAAAAATTATTTCAAGATGGTATTAACGGAATTAGATACAGACCTTTTATTAATGGATTTAAAAATACTTGCACATCTTAATTGTAAAATAAATATTGGTTGCATACCTTCATTGCCGTATTGTAAAACTTTCTTCATAAGCGAATATCATAATTAAAAAATAACACTGCCCCCTTTTATATATCTTTCAAGATTATATGTCAATTCCGCTCTCTCTCTCTCTCTCTCTCTCTCTCTCTCTCTCTCTCTCTCTCTCTCTCTCTCTCTCTCTCTCTCTCTCTCTCTCTCGTTGCGTCCCTAAAAAAGAATATCTAACCCCTATTAAAGCAAATTAAATTGACCTATTTAATTAATACGAGGTAACAATCATCTTGAAAATGGTCTAGATATCTCGATGTTATTTCAGGCCGCTTTATGTCGACCCCGAGTTTCAACCCGGAAAACCGAGACGAAAATCCCAGACCTCTCGTGTATGGGACTGGTTTTCGGTGTGATACAAAACCGATTCTCAATCGGTGGTTCTCTGTGGTTAAGATTGTTGCAAAACGATTGGTCATGTTGAATAGTCTTCGATCCAGATCTACCTCCGGTTTGGGTAGTGATGGTCTATTGACTGAGTTGTTATATTATATAAGGTTCCTTTTTAAGGAGGGTGAATTTCGTTGATATAATTTTCTCATTTTCCTTATATTTATAGTTTAGTGGTACTATCGTAGTACCAGTAACGTTGTTTTCATTTAATGCAACAAAAACTATCTATCAATGTGAACCCTATCAATTCTGCAAGAGGAGTAAAGATATTCGGTTGGGATTTGTTCTCCTCTTGTTAGTTTCATGACTATGCATCGATTGTGGGTAATCCACGGAGATATCGTAAAGACTTACAACGAAATTGAACATGGTTTTCATAACATTCTTTTGGTTTGCATTCAAAGAAAAATATATTTCCAAGTGTTTGAGTTTTTTCGCAATTTGTTATCTTTTATTTTATAATAACTGCTTCCGTAAGTATTATTGACGTACAGATGAGTGGAGTTTATTGTTTATTGTCAAATGAAGAATCACATAACAGGTAATTTCTCAACAATTATGGTATTTGCTCGATGCCTTTTCTTTCAGCTGTTAGATGGAAAGTACTGCTGTGGTCAGTCATTTTCAATTTCTTTTGAGTAATTGCAGGATATCATGAAGCAAATACATTTTCTATTTGTCTTTACAAGTATTGCTTAAAATTTTGCTAACGATATCTTTTTTATAAAATGTTTATTTTTATTGCATAAAACGAATCGAATTTTAGCTTGAAAAGTCAAGGTGTCGGTCATTAATCATACTTTCGTTAAAAAAGCAAGTTTCGAACAACGTTGTTACTAATTACCTGGTATTTAAACCTATTTAAAGGTTTAAAAGCCACTCATGAACGGCAGAGGCAAGGGACAGTGACATTGTCCTATCAAGTAGGACAATGCCCAGAGATCGACCACAATACATATGATCAGCGCCCTAGCCCCCTCTCCACCCAAGCTGAGACCAAGAAGGGCCGGGCAATGGCTACTGGTGTCTCAGCAGATAGACCTATAGGTTCCCCCAAAGTCCCCATCCTTAGCTCACAAGGATGGTGAGGTTGCAGCGACCAAAGGAACTAACGAGTTTAAGCAGACTCAACCCCCAGTCTGGCTACCACCAGGCCACCACAAATAAACATAAAAGCCTCCATTTTCTCAATCGGTCATTATGATAAGATGAAAGAGGGTCCTGTATTGCTATGCTGATTCAATTAATTGTTTTGTTTTTCTGACGGTTATAATTAGAGGCAAATGCAGGGAGGTTTAAAATCTCCTTGGACAAAGAAGATATCCGGGAATGTTTTTACCGACCCCTACGCATTAGTCAAGCTATTTATGTCTCTCCTGGTTTTTTCGTTATCTCCAGTACTCGAAAACAAACCCGCGGCTCGAGATGAAATCTCATGACAGCGGGTAAACTAATGAAGGTAGAAATGGTCGCCTTCGAGCGAAGATCGAAAATTTCAGATTTGGAATGGAGATAAAGTTTTGAAGTTTGTAGTCTATCCATCGTTGATGGTGATAAATTCCTCATGGATGTAAATGGATGAAAGTTAACTTGGTTAAAATTAGGCTAAGATGATACTCGTGTTTCAAGCGAAATATATAGCCTAAAAGTTTCTTTTATTCTTTGTTTTGAAGCCTTTCAGCCAGTATGGAATACTGAAGCTAATCGATTTTAATATATAATGTAATCTAGCTGTCTAATCCTAACTGGATTATATATCCCTCCATGCAATTCTCAATTTTTAATTTAAACGGCTTTTGGAATTAAATTGATTTCAGTTGTCCCTTTATTTTTCTTTTACTTTATACATGACCTAAAGTGAAGGTCAATAGTATCCATTTTTTTTAGTTAATGAAATAAGTAATTTTTATATTGGTTCGCGTACGATACAACCTTTTTGTACCCAGGTACAGTATATAGAAAAAGTTTTGTATCATCTGGTCCATTCATTAGCCGTTACTAACTTCATGCACTGCAGTGGAGGAACAGCATACGAAAATTTGTGTCAAAATGGTTTCGTCTCTAATCCTTGATACGATCTCTCTCTCTCTCTCTCTCTCTCTCTCTCTCTCTCTCTCTCTCTCTCTCTCTCTCTCTCTCTCTCTCTCCTGATGTTATCAGCAGCCTTTAAGACCATTTTCGAGGCTCGTACCGGACGGTAGGGGAGGAGAACGATGGGCGTGTTTCTAAGATTATAAATCGCTTCTGTTCACCAAAGCAGAAAATTAGGTGCCTATAGTTTTAATCAAAAGCCGACCGTTGCGGGTCGCAGCTAGGGTAGAGTGATGAAGAGTATAAAACCTGACGTGGAAGGCCATTTCATTCATTAAATTCGTATACTGTCAGAATTGAAGGTCCTCGACGAGGTAATCCTCATCCTATTATGGTGAAACCACTCAAAAATATATTCTCTCTTTTCTTGAGATTTGCATTAATCTATTAAATGGCAAGGAACAAGGTTTACTATTATTATTATTATTATTATTATTATTATTATTATTATTATTATTATTATTATTATTATTATTATTATTATTATTATTTGTTGATATTCCAAGGCTTACTAAAAATTATAGATAGTAGAGAAAGCCATAAATGATTAAACAAAGTATTGAAGTTAATACCAATTTCTTTCTGGAAGTACATCACTTATGTAACGAAAGATTCAGACTTATATAACCGCGGGAAAGAGACGCTAGCAAACAGGAACCCTTCCATATAAGAAGCTTAGTTGCGTTCAAAGCTATTTTTATGTTCTTCACTCCAGAGTCCAGAACTCTGCATTCCTTCCTTCGTGTCATGGGGCGTCGTTTCTTACATGGAAAAGAGCTTATGAAACTCTCTCTCTTTTAAGAAGATTCTGGTATGCAGTCAGACATCCTATTGGCATATCCTTCCTTGATTATTCTAGTTTGTAGTAGCCACGGTCCAGGTATATCTGGACCTTGGTAGTAGCTTTGAACTGGACAGAAGCATCTATCTTTATGGAGTTATCTATGAAAGTCTGCTAGTTGTATAACATGAATTCACTTTTTCACATCTTTATGCACTGTCCCTTACGTGAGCATTTTTGCATACTATTAGAGAAATTTGCTTCCTTTTATAAAAATTAAGTATCCATACTCTTACTTCATTTATATATCTTGGTGTGGGGCGAGGAATTGCTTAAAATTATAATAGGCATTTCTTATTTTCCTCCAGAAGTACTCAATTTTCAAAAATATATTTGAAGTTTCTAGGTGTTAGAACCTCTCTCCTCGGATTTATTAAGCTAAAAGCCAGACTATTTTGGTCACGCAGACCTGATTTGGACTATAATTACTCTCATCCTTGTCCGAAAAGTTGAGTACTAATTCTGGCCCTCATCCAGGCGTGGTACGTTCAAGTTTCGAAAGTGGAGTTTTAGAGAGAGGTTGCTTTTTAGCAGCATCTGTGGTCGAATATCTTACTATCTCCAACGTATCCTCGTCCTCAAATCAAGATGTCGGAAACTCTTTGAACTTCTAATCCGATTGTATAATAGTGGCTAGTTTAAGGATGAAAAGGGATTATTGATCTAGTTAATAGAGGTATTTTATTTGCGTTTATTGGGGTTGGGAAAGCCTTTGCATTCATCGGTACTGTTGTTATTGTATTCAAGTTCTACGCCTAATACATGATACACGACATTTTCCTCCACCTACCTCTTAATATGGATGAATTTACATAGAAATCACCTCTCCCAGTTGCCATGGCTTAATTTGTGATCCTTTAAACCATGTTATTATACAAGGGATTTCAATCTATTCCTTTAATTTATCATGTCAGATCTGATAAAGGAATTATTCTTTCGTCAACTTTGAGACAAAATAGCGATAATGCTACGAGATGATTGCAAAGTTCACGTTGATGATACTGTAGAGCCATAGGAATTTTGCCACCTTAAGGAATGATTTACTAACTAAGGATTCACATATCCATCCCATTCTTAGGGAATGATACTGGTTTAGTTGTATAACCTTACTACTGCTATTTACAACAATAGCATGGTTGTGCGTTTTATACATATGATTAGTTTATTTATTTGTTTCTTTTTTACTTTATATAATCCTGTCTTATTTCGTTAGAGAAAATTTATGTTAACAGAATGTGGCAATCGGAAACATTTGTTCTGTATTCACATTTCAATTAAGTTTTTCCTCATCAGCATCATCATCATCATCTCTCTCTCTCTCTCTCTCTCTCTCTCTCTCTCTCTCTCTCTCTCTCTCTCTCTCTCAATGACACATCAATAAGTTTTGAATGAGTATATTGTCAACTTTGATCTCATGAATGTATTAAATGGGGATACCAACATCGATAATCTAGTGCTTCTTGGTAGCATCTACCCATTTCTCAGTAACCCATTTCTTTTGTTCTGTATGTGTAATATAACCCATCATATTTAATCAACGGTTTTCGTATCAAAGTTACTTCTGACTTCGTTTCAAGTAGATCACTGTTCACGTTGCTAGATCAATTTCTTAAAGAATTTTTATTTATGTCATTAATTCTTATCTTTATCCCAATAACTAAGCTTCATTTTGAGATTATTTCCCTATGACACATTGCTTGAAATTTGTTCGTACCTTTGCTGGAAGATTAATTCTAAGTTAATTTGTCTAAATAATGGCTGCCTCGCCGGTACCTCTTCAATCTGTCAAAAAGTGGCCTCACTTTCTATAGACTGTTTTGGTTATTATTTATTTGAGCAGTCGTAACATCTGTCAGATCATCATATGCGTCCCAACTTTTACTTTGTCATCAGTAACCCTGTAATTGATCGATTTGTGACTTATTCCACGCCTACTGCGTCCTCAGCCGAGTTCTTTCTCTAAATCAAATACTTGGAATTTCTATAGTGCTATATTTTTCGGAGGGGGAGGGGTTATGTCTTTTGAGGTTCCCCTGCACTATTTTTTCAAGCTTCATCTTAAGTAGTTTCTAATACTTTTAGGGTAAGTTATAACATATGATTGCATGAAACATTCACCGCAGAGCCATCGTAACACTCTGCACCATAACTTATTGACCAAAGTCATTTTACCTAAAATCTTAAAACTGCATTGCAAATCTGCTGTGCATCTACTGTATATTATTATGACTATGCCATGATAACCAGTAACTATGGGTTTCGTATTCGGTCAGGCGTATGTCCGTCCATTTCTGTTTTTTTTTTTTTTTCAATTCCAATCGATTTGATTCCACACTGGAAGTTTATATGTTACGATTATCATTTTTCTATTGTTTCTAGTCCCTGCAAAAGTTTCCGTAACCTATTGGATACGCCCTTACCTGCCAATCTGTTGGACGGGGATCTGGACACGCTCTATAGTTTCTTGTAGAGTTTGCATTCTCACCATCGTTGTGAGCTATAGGTTTACCTGCTGAGTCATCAGTAATCATTGCCTCGTCCTCCTTGGTCCTAGCTAGATAAAGGGGGAAGAGGGCTTGAGAGCTAATCATATCTATATATGGTCAGTCTGTAGAGCATTGTCACTACCCATTGCCTCTGCCATTCATTAACAACCTTTAAACCTCCTTAAGAGAGAAGTTTAAGGTTACGATGGCTTATCTCTTACTACATATAATTGCTTAGTATTTTCTGGAACTGTATATAAGTGGTTCAAGTATTGAAAATATTTCCAACTAATTGAATACATTTTATCCTCACATGCAGCAAGTGGTTTCGCCCCGCTTTGGTGGCCGTGAGGAGGGGAGAGCTTTACATTGCTCTGTGGTTCTTTTGTATGAAGATTAATCAATCTAAAGAGTTATCTTATGAATTTTCATCAACTCTCATTTAAATCCTCTATATTGATAGTTCAAATTTGTTCATATTGTGCGTATCTGCAAACGAGAAAAGATACAATGTATTTCGAAGACATGATTACTGCATAATTAGTTAATTTTAAGATTTTTGCGTCCATCCTGTAATGTATTGTGTAAGGAGAATTTATTTGCAGGATTAAAGCGAAATAAAGATAAGTTACTAGTAATAGATGGCCATTTTAGTATATGTGTTATCAAAGAGCATACAGTGGCCATCGCGGTGTACGAAGAATTTTCTTTGAAAGAAAATTTTCAACAAAAAATAATTTTTTTTTGTCTTTAATCTTGACCATCGAGGTTTCATAGGACGAATAATAAACTAAACAAGCTTGAAAGCTTTGGCAGAAGTGAATTTATTTTTTTATGTCGTATACCTGGTTTTGATCATCAGGTCACAGCAATCCTATTTCATTTTCGTCCTCTTTTAAAGGTCATATTCTTCCAGATTCAGGATAAAAGTAGTTAATTGCGGTAGTTAAAATTCCAAATAATTTATATGTACAGTATTATAATTGTTATATATTGTTTATAACAGATGGCAATCTTTTTTTAAACCTCTTATGGTAAGACTTCCATAACCGCTGTTTTTAATATCGTTAAAATTATCAAGACTTAATCTGTTACCGTTTAGTGTTTTCTATAGTTTAGATAGTTTTTCATGTATCCCTATTAACTCTATGAATTGTGGGTTATTGCTTGTTTTAATCGTTTTTTTTCCATTCTTTAGTAATCACCGTAAATGGTAACAATTCTTCCCCTTAGAACCATTCCTGGATACCAGATTTTTATTTTGATCAGGGATATTTTTTTCTCGGATTTCTAGTGTCTTTATTTTAAGAGAGAGAGAAAGAGAGAGAGAGAGAGAGAGAGAGAGAGAGAGAGAGAGAGAGAGAGAGAGAGAGAGAGAGAGAGAGAGAGAGAGAGAGAGAGAGAGAGAGAGGATTAAGTTTCTAATTTGTTTAACTGGAGGTTAACTGGAGTATCCACTTTCAATAATGCTCTACACAACAAAACCCCATTTGATTACCTCTAGCAGGTGTGTAGGCTAACCATATAACTAAGTTTTCACTTTTGTATTGTGTCAAGGCTTTTACAACATTGGAGGGTAATCTATCTCATATTCACTTTCGTTGTTATTAAACAGGTTAATTAGAATACAAAAAGCACTTGATGGACTGTGGAGACAGTTCCCAATCCTTCTCTTTGAATCTTATTGATTATCTGTGTTCGTACTTTCTTATCTAAAGTGTATTGATGCAGTCTTCCTTGCGAGGATTCGGTTTAAAGACCGCTCATGAATGGCAGAGGCAAGGGACGGTGACAATGCGCTAGCTAGCAGGACAGTGCCCTAGGAACTGACCATATATACATATGATCAGCGCCTAAGCCCTCTCGCCACCCAGGCTAGGACCAATGAGGCTAGGCAGTGGCTGCTGATGACTCAACACATAGACTTATAGGCTATCCCAAACCCCCATCCTTAGCTCACAAGAATGGTGAGGTTGCAGACACTACAAGAAGCTAACGACTTTGAGCGTTAGTCGAACCAAAGTCAAGCAAATTATCAGCTCCATAATGGTGTCCTATCTCAACATTCTAGGTGATTTTTTTTAGTTCTAGACAAATGTTTTTTTATCATCATTAATGTTAGTGGAGCAGTACTGTATATACATTTTACTTTTGCTTACTTTAAGGGCTGCTTTCCTGGTCTTAGCAGACCGGAAACCCTACGTATTATAGGTCACATAAGATCTGTCGTAGCATTCTTAGGTATTTAGAATATCATAAAGCGTATTCCACGTTAATCGTTAAATCCATATTATGGAAGCACTTAGAAAACAAGAAAGTCTTCAGTTTCTTCCTGAAAGCCTTAATTTCTTCCGTCGTCTTTCGAGTGTCTAGTGGGAGCTGGTTGTTTAGTCCAAGATATATGTCATATAGTCTTGGGCCCACATATTTGAATGTTTGAAAGCTTTGGAAACTTAAATTTCTTGTTTGTTTATTTTGTCTTTAACAATTAAATCATTCATGTCGCATAGCCTTTTTTATTATACTTTTCTCGAAATGATTCCATTGCTGCCCATGTTCATGAACAATGTGTTACCTTCTTTAAGATTTCTTAGTTATAGAATGTCTTTTTTTTCACAATCTTCAACGTCATGCTTTCACATAAAAATTTTCTACAAAAAGAAATCTCTTGAATTTGTTATCCTGATGTCGTTAATTCTGTCTTTACTTAGCAACCTAGCAATGAACAAGCTCACATTATGAATGTGCTCACCCAAGAGACGGTAGGCCGCGTCCTGAGTCTCCCGATCTTATAAAACTAATATTTAATCTATTGTAACGAAATAAATTATGTATCAATGGAATGGCATTGAAATGTAAATTAGTAATCAATAATACAATAGTGTGTAAGTTAAAAAGAATATATTTATGTAAAAAAAAAATATATATACAAAACTTTTTCGGTTCGGAGGGCTTGATGCATTTTGATTCTTTTTATGTCAAAATGGCAATAAATTTAGTTAACAATCATATTAATTAAAAAAAAAAACATACAATTATTAATCATAAGTGGAATGAATGTGTTTTTATATATAATTGGATGCGCATATTTACATACGCACGCTACGTCAAACGCCAACAATACCTACTTTATGAAAACAAAAAAAGAATAATATAAAAAGAGTACATACCTATTTACATAAATACATATTTACATGCTTTATTTTCGTCTTATACTTTCTCTTTAAGTTTCTTTTTAGGGCGTCCTTTCACCCTAAAGTAATGGTCCAATTTGGGCCAACACTTTTCATGAATGCCGACATTACATGCTGGGCACCAATGCTTTGACCTTTTAGGGCATACAGCACACAATCTTAGTTTAGTACCTTCCAGTCTTGCATAACTATGCTGTGTCACAATTCTACTAGAAGAGGGACAAGGTGAGCCATAGTCTGACAGACTGCTACTTGGACGACTACTTGAAGGAGATGATAAATGTGATGTTGGGATAAGGGGGTAGGTAACAGGCTCATCTGTGCAAAGAGCTCCTACTAACAAACGAATAAATGTCTCTATCAACAGGTTGGTCAGTATTTGTCTTGTATATTACAAATGAATCTCTCACTGCAATGTCGAAGATATTCATGAAGATTTTTTTCCAGTATCTCCTCGAAGATCTTTGAGCTGCGTAATGATGTACTTTCTTGTCACTAAGGTCCACACCCTCTATTCCTATGTTATAATCATTGATAACTTTAGGTTTTACAACATCACCGTGTCTTGTCTTCAAAGTAATGTTTTCAGCGTGAGAAAATGTCGTAAGCAGATATACGGGTTTACGAGAGGGTTTTTCCTTGAAACCACAGGTAAGACATTGGCCTTTTCTCATGTACATTGTGTCACCGGCCTTTAGTTTTTCAGTTTTTAATGCCGATGGAAGAAATTTTGAAGTTATCTTGATAGTTCCAGTGAGAGATGTGCCTTTAGTCAATAACTCAGTTGCGAGAGATAATTTAGTATAGAAATTATCAGTCACAAGGTGATAACCTTTATTCAATAAATTACTTTTTTCCATGATGCTCATTACCACCGTATGTGCAACTCCTTGCTGTGATCCACTAGCATAGAAATCTTTGCATGGATATAGGTCAATGTGATATACATAACCAGAACTGGCCTCACATAACTCAAACTTCTTTATTCCATACCGAGAATGTCTTTTATTTGGCATGTACTGAATGTAAGAACATCTGTTATTCATGCCTACCATACTCTCATCCAACGATAGGGTCTGCTCTGGAATGTAATGTTGCTTGAACAACTGATTACATGAATCCAAAAATGTTATGCCTTATACGAAACCATGGGTCAAAATCAGGATCATCTCTTGGCCTCATAAGATCATTATTACAAATACGAAAAAATCTACTAATGAGAAGGAACTCGTCCCTTGACATAGTCTCCGAAAAAAATGGTATCCTTATTTCTCGAGAAGTACTCCAATAGGACTTCACGTCCTTGACTGAAATAAGTCCCATACATAAGCACAGTCCTAGATACTTTTTTATTTTCTTATGAGTGACTGGCCTTCACCGAGCATACCGTGTACGTTTGTGTGTGGCAATCCATTCAGCCTTCTCTTGCAGAAATCTTTTTGCATATTTGTTGGTTTCATAGACAAATGTGTCAATCATGACATCAGTCAAGAATAATGTCAGGTATTCTAAGGGGTGGGAATTTCTGTTGGGTATATTTACCGGTCCTACATGTTTCTGCAGAAATCTAAATTTAGTTCCAAAAGAAAGGTTTTCAGGGGGATACACTCGGAACCATAAGTTTCTCACGTGCATTTGCATGCTGTCGTCACTGTCATCACTAGATATGTCACAATCACTATCGCTTTCTGTGTCACTGTCAATGTCAAAGTCACTATCAGATGATACAGAATCATTAGCGTTATCTTGAAAAGCCATTCCAACTAGTTAAGTAAGAAAACAATAAAAAAAAATTACCGGAACTGAATGAAAATCCACCGCGAAAATGTGTAACACAGTTGCACACCTCAGGGAAAGGTGCGTTGATGGCTCAGCTCCAAACCTCCCACCCCCAAGACAGTAAAGGGAAGATAGGAAAGCCTAACTATTAGAAAACCGTGCGCACCAAGTCCCCGGCCGAAGTCGACGCGGCCAACCAATCTCCTAAAAAAAAAAAAAAAAAAAAAAAAAAAAAAAAAAAAAAAAAACTTTGGGTTTATGTACTTAAGAAGGTTCAGATGTTACTGTAACAAAACCCCAATAATTAGTCTTATTATTAATAATCTTATAATTGTCCATATATTAGTATCAAATGATATTGATCATTAAACTACCTATATTCTTTTATGTAGCTTGTCCATTAACAAAGGACCCTTTTAATGTACACTAGGTGATGAGTTAATACAGAATTCAATACTTACATATAATATTTATTATTGTTATTAAACACTCAACTGCGTATATCGTCCTGAGAATATGACTAATCAAGTTAAGGTTAGACTGAGCATTTAAAGTAGGTTGTATACATATAGTATTTAAAATACAACTTACAAAAAAATTGAAAAATATACATCCGAAATAGGACCTGTGCCTAAAACTAAAGGAGAGGGAGTTGATTGGTGGCAGGGGGCTTAAATCGTCTAACATTGTCTTACTGTACAATAAGGGCTGCTTTTCTGGTCCTACACTGCGGTGGAACTCTACTCTCTACATGACCTTCAGAGTAATTTTATCGTATGCATTCCAAGTCCTTCAACATTTCACACCGCATATTGCTCGTTTACCGACTCTTAGGCTTGTTAGAATACTATTTTACTCAAACCATGTAAAGCTGTTCTACTTTTATTCCGCATTCAATATGAATTTTGTTTCCAAACATCCTACATATGTCTGGGTTTTCCAACTCTTCTAGTGCCTTGTGGAGCCCAGTTAAACATTTGGTAAACTGAGGCCCTTTGCGTCAACAGGCGTAGGAGATGATGATGATGACGAAACATCCTAAATAATTTGAAAAGAACACTGGTGGAAAGTTTTCATCCGGCACCACTGGTGCCTTGAGTAAATACGGCAAGTAACCTCTTTGTAAGTAACACGCCAAGCACTCTATACCAACGTCATCTGTTGCCAACGTTCCTACTAAAACGGGCAAATTCTCACAGAAATCCAAACGACTTTCACGTTCTTCCCTTTACTGTCTTTACCACCCATGGGCCTAGCTGGTAAAGTTGACGTTACCCTTTCCCCTTTATTGTATGTAAAAGAATGAATTATTTGGCAATTCTTTCCTATATTTGCAGTCTGAAAAAATCTATTACATCACTGAGCTAAGTTTAATAAGTAAATCCTGTGTCATTTGAAAATAAAGCATCGATAAAATTGATGTCGTCCTTTGGCAACTCAAAGGCATTGATCATACCTACACGCAGCATTGCTACGGCTTGCCAGGTTGCCTATTGGGTTTATTGTATAGCACAGGAAAAGTGATGAAGAGATTTACATCAACACCTCAAGAATGAAAAGTTTTGTATTAAATTACTTATGGGCAAAATTGGGTCCTTTGTACACTTCTAAAACCCACAGCATCCTTAGTTTGTAGTAGCTTCAGTGCTTACCCCGTGAACTGATGTAGCGGGCTCATGATGGTTACTGATTCTTAGTTTGTTTGTCCATAATCATTTTTATTTGTCTCCGGTATGTTACGATAATATTATCTTGCTTTAGTGTTTATTATTTAAATGGGCAATATTTTTATTGTAAGTTAGCTTATCAATTTTATATTTTTGGTAGGTTCAGGTGGAAATGTACGCTGAAAGATAATAATAATAATAATAATAATAATAATAATAATAATAATAATAATAACAATAATAATAATAATAATAATAATAATAATAATAATAACAACAACCTAACTTAACCTGATCTTCTAGATGTACGTAATGCCCATGGAGCGGGACCTAATATCTTAAGCATTTCTTATATTAACGTTATTTTTAATGAAACTGGGACGACAACCTGAATGGTGATTATATTAAACTTTCCTTAAACAACAAATGGGTTTTATTACGTTCTTCGTGTTCAATCGAAAATGAAATAGTTTTGAATGATTTAACAGAATATCAGTTGCTGCCATGGATTGTTATCTGCATATCATTTTTAAAATTCCATCTTTCTGAAGACCTCTGTGAATTACGACAGTTTTCGTGTCCTAATCAACATTCTACAAAGACGTGCGTGTGTTTAGGTTTAGAAAATGTGTTAAGAAGTCGCTCGAATTTATTAGTTGTAAATAAATATGTGAATTTGGGATCCAAAATACACCACATTAGAGCAGGCTGGAAGAAATTTTGAGGAAAACTATTGTGTGACCATTTAGTTTAGAAAGTGTACTTTGGTCATGACAGCCATCTTAGAGAGAGAGAGAGAGAGAGAGAGAGAGGAGAGAGAGAGAGAGAGAGAGAGAGAGAGAGAGAGAGAGAGAGAGAGAGAGAGAGGAAAAAAAGACATTAGTTGCAACCTCAGAACCTTTCTTTCGCACGAAAATGTTTTTCGAGAACTAAAAGAAATTGTGTTATCATCATTATTTGTTGTTGATGATGGTGTCTTTGTTAATTGTTATTATCTTTTTATTCGTGTCATTATTTTTAGAAATATTTTCAAAAAAATTTGAGATTACAATTAGGCTATATATTTTTCCAAGAAAATTACTGATTTGTTAATATGAAAACGATACGCGCATCTCAAAATAAATGTAAAGGTAAGGCATTTCTTCTGAATAAAATGTCCAATAGCCACCTCTCTCTCTCTCTCTCTCTCTCTCTCTCTCTCTCTCTCTCTCTCTCTCTCTCTCTCTCTGTTGTCTGAAGCATACACGTCCTCTTATGGCCAAACCTTCCTAAAGCTGATTTATTTTTTACTCTCTCTCTCTCTCTCTCTCTCTCTCTCTCTCTCTCTCTCTCTCTCTCTCTCTCTCTCTCTCTCTCTCATTTTGTTATCTGAAGCATGCACGTCCTCTTATGGCCAAACCTTCCTAAAGCTGATTTTTTTTTTTTTTTTTTTTTTACATACGTGTACGAAGACATTTCTGACACTAGGAAAATTCTTATAACATCCAGGACATATCACATGACTTGAGTTTTCTCTCACTTCGAGTTTCTTTGATTTAACATAACTTTTTTGTGTTGAACAAGCGTCACAGCATCAAACGCTAACGTCAATGAATGCATGGCTGGTAAAGACAATACAGTATAATGTTATAAGCCTAAAATTATGATCTTAAGTGCGATAAGTTTTTTTTCAATAAACAAAAAACGTAAAATTCAGTATCACGCATAAGCTATATGTTTGGGAATGAAAAATTGGCACTTTTTATTAGTGCATATGAAAAACACAGACTACATTGATCTCAGAGGATAGTAGCGTGAATCTAAATTTTACATTGAAACCCCATTTCTCTGGCATATTTAGATGTATTGCATATTGCTATTAGTATCGTGGTATGTTTACTAAACTGGGCTTCTTGGTGATAGGAAATCTTGATTTGTAACTGCAGTTGTTCAATATAACTTGATCGGAATGTGGGTTTTTTTTTTCTTTCAAATTTATTTCTGAACTTGATCATATAATTAACACAATTAACATATGTTTATTTTAGATCATTAAAGGTAAATTAAGTTTATTTGATAATATCATTAAATGTAAATTAAGTTTATTTGATGATATCATTAAAGGTAAATTAATTTTGTTTGATAATGAATGGATCTTCGAGCATCACTGTCTATAGTTCTTAAATACCCTGTATCTTGACTTTGGACATACGCCTAAGGGGAGATCTATGAAAACCAGAAACCAATTTGCAAAGTGCCATGCACATCTTCATTATAGTGAAACCGATTCTTTTCGGGGAGACCCTTGCGATCGGCTCTTTTTCTTTCCATGGGAGGCCTCTAATCTTTTATTACATTCCTTTAAGACTATCAGCATATAGACTTAAAGGCTATTCATCTTACTTATTCAACACTGATAATTGTTATATATATCAAATATTTACATATACATACATATATGTATATATATATATATATATATATATATATATATATATATATATATATATATATATATATATACATATATATATATATATATATATATATATATATATAACGGATTTTGAGAGAAGCGAAAAATCTATTTTTGGGTGAGGTAGCCATGTCGTCTGGATGGAAGTTCCTAAAAGGTAGCTTCCTATAGGGTATATTTGACTACAGTGATATTCCCAGAGAATTTTACCTTAAGGTATCCAGAATTATAACTCCTGGAGCGAATATCCCTAAATAATCTCACAGGGATATCGCATAATATCAGAGGACGTATTCTTGACACGTCACATAGCTATCTTCACCCCGAACAGTATTAACGCTTCGAGGGGTTACAGTGACAAGAATCTGAAACGAGAATGAAAAGAGAGCCGCTCATAAGGCATCTCTCCTATTTTGTTTCCAGTGTGTATCTGATGAAGGCGGTAGCGCCCTCTTTATTCCTTGTAGCGATATACGAGGTGCTATAGATACTGTATTATAGGGAGGGGTCAATAAGCCCTTTTACAATAAAAGGAAGGGCGGGTCTATCAGGACGACATGGCTACCTCACCCAAAAATAGATTTTTCGCTTCGCTCAAAATCCGTTTTTTGGGCTCAGGCCATGTCGTCCTGATGGAAGTTCACCAGAGCATTGCTGTATCTGTGGATTCTCAATCGGTGCCGTACTCTCAAAAAAGTATTTTCCTGGTCCGTCTAGACCTAGAGACCTATGATGTTACCGTCATACATCATTTCATCTAAGCATGAACTATGTTAGTGCTTCCTGTTCCCTACAGGGAAGAATCATACTAGACTCTGGAAAAAGTCTCGAGGAGTACATAATAACTATGGATGACAAAATGACAAGCTTGTATAGTGGTCTTGCCCTATACATTATAAAGCGAAGTTTGTATAAGAGTCACCAATGTCAGTATGAATTTGTGACACCTTCCCCAATGTGACTACTCTTATTAACTATTGGATAATGGTTGTATCCGCATAGGAACAAATTAGCCTCTTTGCCGCTACCCCATTAGGGTACCACGTCAACCCTTCCTAAGGAAGGGTTAAAGTGAGTGGACTTTTGCTTGAATCAGGGAACAGTCTTAAAAGACATACCATGATAAAAATATCCATATTTTAATCTTAATGCTCAGTACATTTCTAATAAAATGAGTGTGGGCGAATAAGACGCAGGGTTCACTATGTACTAGTTTATTAAAATTTAATAAACGTACATATCAGATCAACATTTATAAAATTTATAAAATGAGGATGATATGCATTAAAGCATAAAGAAAAACAGTCAACAGAAAATATTTTTCGTCTGTTAGGAAACAGATTTTCCACTTCAATTGAATTATTATTAATAATGATATAGTCTGTATACTGTTTATTTACACTAGCGTAAAAAACGCTTGGCACAAGTGTCCGTATTATGCTATAGTTCACCGACGTCAATGGAACAGTTCGTAAGGACACTTTCGTGGCCTATCGCTCAGTGTGTAGTAACATACAGTGACTACACAGGCACCCTCTTAATTGATCGTCCCAAATTAATTACACTGTTCCTCGCAGATTTAAAACAGAAGGTTAAAGAATTCTACCTGCTGCTACCACAAACCTCTTAAGTTGCTCCACTAGCTTCGCATAGTGCATAAAGAACACCTTGGATGACTACCAGCCGGTGTACAAACAAGGATGTTCAAAGTCCATATAATTAAAGAAATTTTATGGAAGAGGCAACTTTACTCAGATCATGACTAACGGGTGTACTGTCTGGATCCGTTCTGCGAATAACACGGATGATTTTCGCCCTTAATTATAGATAACTTTGAACCCAGGGTTTCTCTTCTGAACAGCTGTTCTCCCCTAAAGTCTAAAGTTCTATGAAGATAGACCTTTAGGCACTCCACTGGACATAGAGATGCATCTTCCTTCAGAGGGCAGATTCTCTAGGGACCCCAAATGTTGGTGGGTAGCTTGTTCCTGGTAAGAAAC